>NC_138226.1:5697407-5960028 GCF_964197995.2 Scardinius erythrophthalmus | reverse complement strand
AAATCCACACACACACACACACACACAGCACAGGAAACACACTGTCCTCACCCACAGGAAACGTTCCAGCTAGACAACAAAACAACCTGCTGCAGCTAACTATAGTAACCTCTGGCCCAGTCCTCCTCGTAACTGGACAGGAAGTGATGTGGGCAGGACCACGCGCCACTACACTGGCTCCCGAGGGACGCCATCACACCGCATAACAAACAAGCCAAACAACAGTGAAGCAATCACTAGTGGTCAGCTTAGGCACTGTGCATCTGCTGTATTGTGTCCACTTCTATTCAGATTTCACCCCAATTTAATGACTATATACATCAGTTACCAGACAGACAGATTAATCTGTGGCTTTAGATTAATAAATGAACGAATAAACGAACGAACAAATGATTCGAGTTGAATGTTTTTTCAGTGAACCTCCTATAATAAAGTCCTTATGAAATAAAAAAAAATGTGTCTTTACAATGAATAAATAGTCTAATTGTCAGTATATTTTTTAGAAGAAAATTTCAGATGGCACTTAGAGGCTTTTGCATCTGAACTCTCCATATATATATATATATATATGGTATATTTACTATATATTAGTATGTATATCGTGAAATAAGATCTGTCGTTCCATAGAATCCGGGGACATTTAATGGAATCCCTCACACTGGCTCTGGAATCTTGACCAACAGCTTGACCACAACAATGGTGATTGTGCTTTGTTTTAACAATACCTCCACCTTGTGGCCAGTGACTAATGTCTTATTGTCTTAAGAACAACCATTAAAAAAGGCTTTACTGACACTATAAGGTGGAAGTGATTCCAATACATATGTAAACACAAACATCAAATATATATCTCTTGGAGGTCTGTGATGTTGACTGTGTGGTCAGGTGTAGTGAGTGACTTCTGCCAGATGTCATTCACTGATCACAGAACACAAAACCATAATCATCAGTTTTCACCACCTGCTTCTCAGTCACTCCTCACCTCAGCGTCATCAGCTACTGCCTGGCGAGCACACACAAACTAGTCGTGCGTGTTAAAACACACAAGATGCAGTTCTTAGCCTTGTTCCTGCAATAAATGAAACAACAGCGAAGAACGCCACAGCCTGTTAATGCCTGATTGTTAATGCTTTTGGTTGACAGATATAATAAAATTTGTATGGGTCATTCCTGTTATGCAGTACCTGTTGAACTCTAAACGCTAAAACTTTATGAATTATAACTTGATTGTTTACACAATAGCCCAAAAAAAATGGAAATAAAGTTAGTCATTAGCATGTAGCTAGTCTCAGACCGTTGGCTGAACGTCTGATGCAAGGCACACAAAATTAGAAAAACTTCAGGAGTTTTGAAGTCGTCATCTGCGTGTCATGGTCTTTAACGGTCTGCAAGGAAACAAAGCCGTTGTGACGCCAAACCCCCTCATGGAAAAAGAAAGCATTGTGTTTACAGCTGTGATGAACGCTTATGACTTACTAAACACTGGATGGACTGTGTGAACTTCAAGGCATGTACTCTTTAAAATATGTCCAAGAGTTTTACAAGCTGGACTGGTATTATAGGGATTTCGACTTTTGATTCTGAACAAAACAATCAGTGATTGGTTGTTTTACATGTCAGTCAGATGTCATAAATGGGCGGTCCTTGGCCAGTGAACGCTGCTATCTGCCGCTAGCTTCAAGGTCTGGCTACGCAAGACTAGCATGTAACTTACAATACATGAGCAAGTTAATTTTCTTAATCAAATCCTGAAATTACTGATTTCTGTAATTATCTTTTAAAGTGAAATATTTAACTAAAATCTGTAAATTGTGCAAAGAACATTTTATCCAATTTATTAAATCACATATGATGAGCACATACTGTAAAATATATTGCATAGGAATGACCCCAATGTTAAAGTGTCACCCGTGAATAAATAAATAAAAAAGATGAAAGAGAGAAAGAGGTGTTTTGACTTTCTGTGGCACCACAAAAAGGCTGGAATGAAGCTCAGTTTATTTTTCTTCATTGCAGAAGAACTTTGAAGTCTCTAGACATCAGATAAACACTAGACAACCGTACATCTGGGGATGACTAAAAACACTATGGAAAACATGCCATGGGCCTCTCAGAGCAAAGAAAGCACTTTACACCGCACACGGTTTACTGAAATTAGCAAAGTAGATCTCCAGCATTCACGATTATAATTACAGTACTGCTACACAGACACTTCATAAAGCGTTTTAATCCTCCAATATTGAGCATTCGCAGTCTCGGTCCTGGTGATGGATACTCAGGCCTCTTCTGCTTGACAGATTCTATTAAAACAGCCGACAGGCTTATTTGCAGTTGCCATACAAAAGCAAAAGCCTCATCGGCTGTAAAACTGAAGTCCCTCTCTGAAGTCAATCACGCGTTTGGGTCAAAGACACGAGCGTCTGGCTGAAGGTGACCTTCAGTGATTGTGAACAGATAACAGCAAGCGCTGATAGCTCTGTTCTTATGTTTGTCAACCGATCTGACCTTCATCACACAGCAAATCCTACAAATCTTACATGAAATTATAAAGTACAGTTTTAGCCTATAGGTAGGGAAATGTAATTATCTTTCACATTTCAATTACATTACATTGATAAGACAAATGCAATTATGAATCTTAATATTAGGAATGCATGGCCACCATATCGGTTTCAGCCAAAACATTGTTTATCAGACCGATAAAAAAAATTGCAGATTTATTAAAGCTGATAAATAATGGATTATTTCCTTCAGCTGAGACACATCAGATGTGCACTTTTGAATGGCTTGAAATATGATTGGAATCACTCAGGATAGGAAAATACATTTATAGTCTATGCAAAGGCTATTTCATTTTATTTATCCATGGCACAAGCATTTTGAATCGTTATATGTGTTTTCCAATGACTTGTTTGCATTATTTAGGAATTATTTTGTTTCTTTGTAAGGAAATTGATTTTTCTTTTCTTTTTTTCCCTTTTCTTTTTTTTTTTTTTTACAAAGAAAGTTGGCCATAGGAGTGTAAAATTAATTGTAAATGTTAAGGAATCTCACACTGGTTCAAACTAGGCTACTGTATTGTATATTTGATTTATGTAGAAGTGCTTGGTTCTTCCAAATATAAAGAATTATCGGTTCTCTTACGAGAGTCCTCTCGTACTGCGTTTTATCAAAACGCTACAGGAAAAGTCTCTTTTCACGAAACACTGAAGCAAAAAATTATCCTTTAATTTTCATATATGTAAAACGCGTTGCGGCAGCAGCAGTCAGCTATGGCGAGACGGCTTGCTCGCTCATTGGCTGCTCTGCGGCAACTGCTTAAGCCTATCGAGCGAGGCCTGAGATGACATCAGGCCAATGAGGGCGCTTCGCGCCCTCCTCGCCACTTCCCGCCGAAACGGGCGTGGCTTACCTCTATAAAAGGAGCTCGAGAAGGCTGATTCACTTGATTTTAATCTCTTCAGCGAAGCGCACGCATCGCTGGATCACGGAAGCAAGCGTCGTTCGAAGCAAGCACTTCAGCGGGACGAGCCCTCGAAGCCGCTGGCCAACGCCGCCTTCTACAGCCGTACCTGCTGCGCTTTCCGACACCTATATCCTTTATTGCTATATTGCTCTGTTTTCTGTGTGTGTGTGTGTGTTCGCTGCAACACTCACCCCTAAAAGAGCTGCGTCTTTTTCAAGACGCCTTCTCATGCAGCGCTCGCGCTCGCTGACGGCGAAATGCCCTCACTCCGAGCCAATTGCCTACGGTGACTCTGAGGACTCGCCAGGCATCCTTCCGAGGCTGCCCTTCCTGGAAGCGGACGGCGGGATTAGTTTTTCTTTACGTTACAAGAAAAGCTACCCTGCCTCCGCGCGCGTCATTCACCGGCGAAGGAGAAAAGAGTGTTCTCAGTCCCACCGTTGGTCGGTCTCACCTCTTTTCTCTCATATTTCTCAGTTCCCTGTTCGGCGACTGGAAATATTATTGCAGCAAGTGAGTCTGTTATAGCACGCTTGCCTGCCAGCAAACGCCGAAGAATACATGTTGACGCCGCCTTTGCCGCCAATGCTTCACTCTGTCAGTCCCCTGAAGGCGACTGCAGAGATGCATTTTGCAGCCAGCGAGTGCATAGTACCCGCTTGCCTGCAACCGAACACCGTTTCTACGGTTCCCGTGCGTCACTGGCGATAGGAGAATGGAGTGTTTTCAGCCCCGCTGAAACTGGGCGATATCCACTCTTCTCACATTCAAAGCCTACATCCCCCTGTGGCTCAGTGGCGGAATTATAGGTTTTCCGCATGGGAGACCGGAGTTCTAATCCCGGTCTAGCGGCATATATTTTTATGCCGCCAATGCTTCGCTCTGTCAGTCCCCTGAAGGCGACTTCGGAGATGCATTTTGCAGCCAGCGAGCGCGTAGTACCCGCTTGCCTGCAACCGAACGCCGTTTCTACGGTTCCCGTGCGTCACTGGCGAAAGGGGAATGGAGTGTTTTCAGCCCCGCTGAAACCGGGCGATATCCACTCTTCTCACATTCTGGCATATTTCAGGCGTCTGAAAATGTTAGTATTGCATGTCGTGCTTACTCGCATGCCTGCAAGCAAACGCCAGTGTGGATAATACTCGCGCTGACTTTGTCTATGTATCTTCACTGTGGTCCAGTGGTAGATTATTAGACTCTCGCGCGGGGGATCCGAGTTCGAATCGGATCCCCCGCGCAGAAAATATTTAAAAATTTAAAAATAAAAATTTTCTGCCGGCAGAAAATATTTTGCCGCCGAATGCAAATCACTCTGTTTGTTCCCCGAGAGGCAACTGCAGACGTGTTTGTTTTCGCAGCCCACGAGCACGTGGTACATGCCTGCAAGCAAACGCCAGTGTGGATAATACTCGCGCTGACTTTGTCTATGTATCTTCACTGTGGTCCAGTGGTAGATTATTAGGCTCTCGCGCAGAGGATCCGAGTTCGAATCCCGGGTCTGCCGGCAGAAAATATTTATGCCGCCGAATGCAAATCACTCTGTTTGTTCCCCGAGAGGCAACTGCAGACGTGTTTGTTTTGCAGCCCACGAGCGAAGTCCCGGCCACGGCCGATGATGCTATATGTGTACAGAAGATGCCCACTGCTTGTGCCCATCCCTACACATTAGCACAGCCCTTCACACAGGGCCCGCGCTCATATATTCGACTCGGGTCGATCACGCACACAACATAGTGAACGTGCCCACTGCCTAGTGCCCACAAACACTATGTTCTGCATGCCTTGTGGTTTCTGTAAAGACGAAACCTGTGCATTCACACTGCTCAGGCAGACAGTGCACTCATTGCAGTAATTGTGCCCGCTCTCCCGCGCCCACACTTACTAACGGTCATTATATGTCCTACGGGACTCGCCCAGCCCTCCCTTGCTCGGTTAAACACCGCAGCGGGGTCGAGCGCAGGCATTCTGCCCGGCCACGGCCGATGGTGCTATAAATGTAGTCTCGATGCCCACTCCTCAGTGCCCATCACTACACATAAGCACAGCCCTACACTTAGGGCTCGCGCACATAAAATCGACTCAGGTCGATTGTGCTTCCAACATAGTGAGAGTGCCCGCTTCCCAGTGCCCACGAACACTATGTCTAACAGATCACAGGCTCTCTGTAAAAACGAGACCTGTGAGCGCGCGCTCTGCTCAGGCAGACACCGCGCCCAAAGCAGTAAATGTGCCCGCTCCCAGCCCACATCTACTCGCTCACATGAGTCCTATGAGACTTTCTCAGTCCTCCCTCACTCAGCTAAGCACTGTAGTAAGGTCGAGGACGAGCGTTCCGCCCGCTGTATTAAGCGCGCGCCCCGCCTCAAATGCCACAGGCATAACGCCTATGTTTTTATCCCCCGAAGCGCTTCTGTCGCACGGCGAACAGAGCGCGCTCCTTATCCAGCCCCTAGCCAGCCATGCAGAAGCATGGGCAGCGCTTCCAGGGGTTTCGGACTGGGTGCTAGGCATTATAAAGAGAGGCTTCTCGCTACAGTTTTGTCGACGCCCTCCCCGCTTCATAGCGCATGTCGAAACTACGGTTTCGTTGGAAGTAGCACACCTACTTCGAGCCGAAATATCAAAACTGATAAGCAAAGGGGCTATAGAGCGCGTTCCCCCAGCTCTAAGCGAAGGGGGGCTATACAGCAGATACATTCTAGTCCCCAAAAAGGACGGCGGTATCAGACCCATACTGGATCTAAGACGGCTGAACAGAGTATTAGTGAAACGCAGTTTCAAAATGCTCACAACCAGCAAAATTCTTGCGCATGTTCGCCGAGAAGACTGGTTCATGTCGATAGATCTGAAGGACGCGTATTTTCAAATACAGATAGCGTCACATCACAGGCGATACTTGAGATTCGCCTTCGAGGGTCAGACATACCAGTATACAGTCCTGCCATTCGGCTTGTCCCTGGCACCTCGTACATTTACGAAATGCATGGACGCAGCGCTCGCTCCTCTCAGACTCAGAGGCATGCGAGTGCTGAACTATTTGGACGACTGGTTGATCCTAGCTCAATCACGATCACAGCTCGTGGAGCACAGAACCATTTTACTCGATCACCTCGAGAATCTTGGTATCACAGTCAACTGGACAAAGAGTTCATTGAACCCCAGTCAAATGATTTTGTTTCTGGGCGTCGTTCTGGACTCACAGTCTATGACAGCGCGGCTGTCACCACAGCGCGTGTTGCTCATTCAGCGCGCGGCGAGATCTTTCCGCCGCGGCGTTTTCACCCCGCTCAGGAAGTTTCAAAGGATGCTGGGTCTCATGGCCTCAGCATCGTCAGTTCTCCGGCTGGGCTTGCTCCGCATGTGCCCGCTGCAGTTCTGGTTGAAAGCGCGGGTACCGCGCAGAGCGTGGGCGACCGGTCGATTACGCCTCAAGGTCGATCAGAGCTGTGTTTCAGCCCTGGCGCCTTGGATGGCGGACGACTGGTACCGATCAGGTGTAAGCCTGGGGACTTCCTCGAGAGTGAGGATGGTGTCGACAGACGCATCCACCTCGGGATGGGGAGCGCTGCTCGAGGGCAGACCGTTCTTCGGCCTGTGGTCGGAACGAGAAAAGCTCCAACACATAAACTGCCTAGAAATGCTGGCAGTGCACAACGCGATGACGCGTTTTTGTCCCCACATCAAGGACGAACACGTCATAGTCCGTTCGGACAACATGGCTGTGGTGTCCTACATAAATCGCCAGGGCGGTCTGAAATCCATATCCCTGTACAGGCTGGCGAAACGCCTCCTATTATGGGCTCAGCACAACTTGCGCTCGCTGAGAGCAGTGCATGTACCTGGGCTTCAGAATGTGGGCCCAGACAGACTGCCCAGGAACAATGTTCCCCCGGGCGAATGGTCTCTACACCCACAAACAGTCCGGCTGTTGTGGGAGAGATTCGGCAGAGCGGAGGTGGACCTTTTCGCGTCCCACGAAAACGCGCACTGCCCCGCGTTCTTTTCAAAGACCGACAGCGCGCTGTCCCGAAGGTGGCCGCGCTGCCCGTTATACGCTTTTCCCCCCGTCTCCCTCCTGCCACAGGTGTTGGAACGGGTCAGGAAAACAAAATGCCCAGTGCTGCTTGTAGCTCCGTTCTGGGAGAACCAGACATGGTTCCCAGTTCTGATGCAGTTGGCAGATATCGCTCCATGGCCACTGCCGTTGAGGAGAGATCTCCTCTCGCAGGCCGGGGGCTCGATTTGGCACCCACACCCGGAACTGTGGTCCTTCATGTGTGGGCGCTCAACGGATACCCGTTGGTCTCGCAGAGGGAGTCGTGAATACCATCACTCAGGCTAGAGCGCCGTCGACTCGGCGGCTTTATGCTTCGAAGTGGTCGGTTTTCTCCGGCTGGTGTACAGCTCGGAGCCTTTCACCCCTCGAATGTGAGGTAACGGAGGTTCTCTCCTTCCTACAAGAGCTGTTGGATAAGGGCAGATCGCCTTCCACGCTCAAAGTGTATGTGGCGGCTATTTCAGCGTTCTCTGGTTCAACGCTGGGTCAGTCGCTGGGAAGGAATGATTTAGTCATCCGCTTCCTCAGGGGAGCTAGGAGACTGAATCCACCCAGACCTCTTTCAGTCCCTATGTGGGACCTTTCTACGGTCCTGGCGGCCACGAAAGGTGCCCCTTTCGAGCCTATCCAGTCTATTAGCCTCAAACATTTGTCTTTCAAAACGGTGTTTTTGATGGCTCTCGCTTCAGTGAAGCGCATAGGCGACCTGCACACGCTCTCTGTGAGCCCGGCGTGCTTGGAGTTTGGTCCTAATGACTCTAAAGTCAGACTCAAACCTAAGCACGGCTATGTGCCGAAATCCCTCAACACGCCTTTTCGGGCTCAGGTCATTTCCCTGGCTGCCCTGCCGGCATCGAGTGAGGAAGGGGACTCGAGTTTTCTTTGCCCTGTTAGGGCTTTAAGAGCTTATATGTCCCGCTCTGCTGTCTTCAGACAGACAGAGCAGCTCTTTGTCTCGTTCAGCGAACGTTCCAAAGGAATGGCTGTTTCGAAACAAAGTCTATCCAGATGGATAGTGGACGCCATAGCGCTGGCTTATACTGCCAAGGGCATTCCATGCCCGTTGGGAGTCAGAGCGCACTCTACGAGAAGCGTTGCTTCTTCGTGGGCTTGGTCCAGCGGGGTTTTCCCTACAGGATATATGTACGGCGGCGGGCTGGGCCTCTCCGTCTACATTTATCAGGTTTTATAACCTAGAGGTTCCCGCCTTACAGGCTAAGCTTTTGTCGGTGTAATCTGTTCAGCCGTCTAGTCAGACCGCTGAAACCCATGCGCTACCGACTATCTTGGGCAGAACTGTGTAAGACCCACATTTCCCACATTAGTTCAGGTTCCCTACCCTGTCTATGTGATGTTATACTTGCGTCTGTGGACATGTCTATTCTACGACGCTACAGTATAGGGAATTAAGGCT
This sequence comes from Scardinius erythrophthalmus, assembly GCF_964197995.2. Classification (NCBI taxonomy): domain Eukaryota; kingdom Metazoa; phylum Chordata; class Actinopteri; order Cypriniformes; family Leuciscidae; genus Scardinius; species Scardinius erythrophthalmus. Next base: position 5,951,091 of record NC_138226.1, on the reverse strand, counting down.
CCCACCCTTATTCCCTGACTCTGTGTGAGTCAATCTGGTGATTATGCACTGTATGCCTGAAATAGCTTCCGGTGATCAGTGTTTTAATCCCAGCACGCACGGCGTTTTGCAAGGGGTTCCCGTAGCGTTTTGATAAAACGCAGTACGAGAGGACTCTCGTAAGAGAACGTACTCGGTTACTAACGTAACCTCGGTTCTCTCTAGAAGAGGGAACGAGTACTGCGTTCTCTGCCGTGCGTACGGTTCACTCTGGTTCGCTTCGGCGATCAAAATCAAGTGAATCAGCCTTCTCGAGCTCCTTTTATAGAGGTAAGCCACGCCCGTTTCGGCGGGAAGTGGCGAGGAGGGCGCGAAGCGCCCTCATTGGCCTGATGTCATCTCAGGCCTCGCTCGATAGGCTTAAGCAGTTGCCGCAGAGCAGCCAATGAGCGAGCAAGCCGTCTCGCCATAGCTGACTGCTGCTGCCGCAACGCGTTTTACATATATGAAAATTAAAGGATAATTTTTTGCTTCAGTGTTTCGTGAAAAGAGACTTTTCCCGTAGCGTTTTGATAAAACGCAGTACTCGTTCCCTCTTCTAGAGAGAAACGAGGTTACGTTAGTAACCGAGTACGTTATCGGTATCTGCCAAAATGTTCATATCAGTGCATTCAGGTCTGCTTAATGAGATGTAAAACAGCTGTTTAAGCTCCAAAATAGGTGTAAGCCTCAAAAACAAATATCACATAGACAAATAAGAGTACAAAAAAAATATACGTTTTTTTCTTCTTTTTTTTTTTAACAACCCAACAGAGCCAACAAGAAAAAATACTCTGAAAGTGTTTTTCAGAATAAAAATAATATAAAATAAAATCCAACAGTGCCAGCAAGAAAATAAATATGGAAGTCTGTTTCAGATAAATAAAACAAAACAAAATTAAATGAAATGTAATTTCTTACATTTAATTGGGTTTCATCTATTTTATTTGTTGCTCTGGCAGAAACAGGCTTTCATAGCTAATGGACCAGAGTTGAGTGAAAGGTCATTTCCAATCAGATTGTTGTCTTGACAGCACACACAGTGTGCATTATCTGTATTACGCTTATGTTTATTGAGATCTACATTAATTGCTGAATGAGAAGGCACTGCCACACCACCTTTTGGCTGCTGACTTGAGTTTGTCATCTCAGCAGCGAGGTGGGTGAGTAGAAGACTTGTATAGTCTGATAAGCCCTTTTTATCATAGAAGTGTTAGATCAAAGGCACACAGGTTTAAAACACACCTGAATAGGTGCTATAAAACAGCACAAATAATCTTTGTCTGTCTTGCATCAACAGCCACGCACATGTCTGCATCAAAACAAATGCTTTCTTCACAGATCATATCTTCATCATCTCCAGATGGTCTGTGTACAAAAATTCAAGTATGAACTCATATGAACGTTGAGCACAGTACTACACTGACGTGACTGTAATTATAAATTATAAAAATGCATTAACTGAATTTCTTGACTTTCGTTGTGAACTTTTCGTTCACATTGGCATTTTAACATTGAACCTAAAGATACCGGAACCTAAAGGCATAGGGATGTGTTCACAACCTGATTGGTTGGCTTTTATTACATACTGTATATTTTGGTATGGAACTTACCGAACATCCAAAACAACGCTGTGTGTGGGTAGCCGAAATAAAATCAAATGTGTAAAGGAGTCAAAACAGCAGCAGGAATCCCTCCATCACACACACAAACAAAGATCTGCTGTGAGGAGACACGGTTCTGATGCCTGTAAAACAGGTTTGCTTCAGCATTCATATTTCAGTCGAACTGCACCAGAGTTCGTTTGGAAGCAGATCAAGACCCATCTTTTCAGGGGTCTCGATCCGCTTGTTTGGTGCACACCAGGGTTCGGATGGCAGCGTTCCCACGTATTCAAATAAACCGCACTAACAGAGCAATCACACTAGGGTTAATTTTAATCCAACCAAACATGCCAAGTGTGAACACATCCTTAATATACACCCTCTTAGAAACATGACAGTCATGGCATGAGACCCTGAAAAAGAAAGCAGCAAGTTATACAAAAATACATTCCAAACCCAAAAGTCCAAGCTTCTGTACAATTACAAAAAGAGTACAAATGGAAGGTTGATTTATCTGTACTCAAGTAGACAAAATGACCAGAATGCCCATCTCTAGTAGGGCCACACAAGTTCTTCTGTGAAGAGTAAAGCCTGCGGCAAGTACAGCACAAACACATATAGCTTGATCTTATTCCGTGCCTCATCAGGCTACTTTGAATTCCTCAAGGCACATAATTACACAGACAACAATGACCTTAGAGATTCACAACTGACCAATGAACAATGCTTTGCTTTGTTCACTAAACAATTGCCGCTATGTGAATGGGAGATATCCTCACACATTTCCCCACAGCTATCAGAGAAAATAGACGCTCCAGCTCATGTTGCAATCAGAGCAACATGTTCGCTCTATAAAGAGACATCAGGATGACAACATGACACGTGTGTTAATTACAGAGGTGTGGCACACTTGTGCTTTCCTTTTGCATTGCATGTACTGCAACCTGATTCAGTTTGGGTAATCCCAAAGTTTAGTGCAAGTTTCTAAACATACAGTGCATCCAATGTAGTCCTATTCATTAACAAATTACTTTTCATGAGACTATTCATTTAATGAATCATTCAAAAGGACAACACTTTGACAGGTCTGAATCAGTCTGATGAATCCTTCACTGAATTGACTCACTGAATCAGACAGAGCAGCAACTGAATCAACATCTGACTCACTTAATGAACTGCAGTGTGTAAAGCCGTGAGCACACTGTAAGATTCATATTTACAACTGTTGCTTGTCAGACTGTATGAATATGATCCCAGCTGCAAGCCATGTCACACTAGGATCTCAGTTGTCATTAATGTCAAAATGTACAGCAGTCAAAACGCATTTAAAAAACAGACACAAGCAAGAAGACTCATCTGGGGTTTTACATCATCAGTCCAGCATTAACATGCGGGATAGATATGGTGGCAAGCAAAAAAAAACAACTTCTCTAACATTAAAGCTACACTGTGTAATTTTTTAAGTTGATTCTTAGCAAAAAACACTTTGTTCTTTCAAAATGATATGTGCTCATTCATGTGTAGTTACTTCCACCAATTAATCAAGTATTCTCGTAAGCGTAGAATCTGCCATTCAGAATACATACGGAAGCCATGTTGCACCTCCATCTTAAAAATACATTAGCCAAAGAGGGACATACCTGGAAATTCAAGCTTCGCCTTTCATGCTATTACACTCAGTGGCACCATGATGAATGCGAGGGGGAGATTACTCGCGACTGCCGGCAGATTTGAAAGATTGCTGAAGATGAAATATCACGCCTATTCTCGAGGACATGTAACAGAGTCGCCAAGGAAGTGAAAAAGAGAATTAAAACGACAACGCAACAGACCAAAGTCAATATTGGAGTGCCTTTACCAAGATGGAAAGAGCTCATGAGGAGCAAGGATTTTAAAAGGGACGCCGAAGTTGTCTGCTTTCTTCTCGACAGGTAATTCAGCCTATTTGTGTAAATTCGAAGTTTTATAGTTGCTTGGTCATCACTTGAAGTTGAAGGAACACTCATGGACGAAGTCGAACTGGAAGCCATGTTAATCTTGGAATAATACAGCCCAGTAGGAGTTAAAAGACCATCGGAATGGGAGGAGCTAGAGAGTAATATTCGGTTGGTAGTCATATACAATTTCACCGCTAGATGGGAGAAAATCTCACACAGTGTAGCTTTAAAGGGATAGTTCACCCAAAAATGTATTTATTTAACCTGAACTTGTTCAAAACTTGTATGAGTTTCTTTCTCCTGTTGAACACAAATGAAGATATTTTAAAGAATGTTGGTAACCAGACAGTTCACGGTAGCCATTAACTTCCATAGTATTTTTTTCCTACTATGGAAGTTAATGGCTACAGTTGACTGTCTGGGCGTTTTCTGTCCCTCCATTGACAGCTACGCAACTACCACTTTCAAGCCTCAGAAAGGTAGTTAATATATCATAAAAGTAATCCATGTGACTCCAGTGGTTTAACCTCAATTTTATGAAGCAACACGAGTACTTTGTTTGCGAAAAAAAAAAAAAAAAAAAAAAAAAAACTTAATTGACCACTTTATTTACAAACCACTGGAGTCACATGGATTACTTTCATGATGTCTTTATTACCTTTCTGGGGCTTAAAAGGAGCAGTTGTGTAGACTGTCAATGGAGGGATAGAAAGCTTGCAGATTTCATGAAAAATATCTTCATTTGTGTAAAAAATTATAAAAAATGTACAAATAAAAAAAAATTCTTTGGTACACAGTAACTAAAAAATGTCCCTTGGTTTGCACTTCCGATATGCATTTTTAACGCAGTTATGTAAAATGTAAAAATTAAGAACTTTTGAAAAAGATTATATCACGCTTTCTTGGTATTTCTCCACTAGGACTCAGAATTCCACTGTACATAGTTTACTATTTTACGGAATGTGGAAGTCTGCAAGCCTATCCTTTAAAAACAGTCCGTGCAAGTCAACTAAAATTATCTGCCTTGGCTTGTTACAACATTTCACACAACGTGAAATGGAAAGAAAAAAAGTGGGACTTTCTTCCTGTACGTATTCAAAGTAAATGCAGCATGTCAGACCAAGGGATATAGTATGATCCCTGAGAAAAACAACCCTCTCCCAGAGTTAAAAAAAAAACACACGAGACCAACCTGGATGGCCATACCCCTCTAATTACCTCATGACTCAACAGTCGTCTCCTCTACAAGAACAAGAAGGCTCTAGAACTGGGTGATCCCTAACATCAGCAATGTGGCATATCAGTCTAAATGTGATGAGCTTTATGAGAGCATTGCACCCTGTCCATCACCCCACAGGCTTTTGAGAATCCACAAAAGCAGACGAGCAGGACGTCCTAGGAGTTCCTGGTTGCCAAGTGCGATTGACTCAGCTCTTTGCCAAGTATTAGAAAGCCTACAAGAAAATCCCTCCACTAGGAAAGTGTCAACAAACATCAAGAATAAAAGCCACATTCATCAACAGACAAAAAGACAGAGCTGGACGGAAGCGACTGCGTAGAATCTACATTCTGTCCATTCCATGCAACAGGCTTGAGCCAAAAGAGGTGTTTAAGTCAGACAAGCCTTGTTATACCCCCACAAAGAGAGCATGCAAGCGTAACTCTGGGAAAAAATACAGTTGCCCTTAACCCTTAATCGATCATGTGGACTGTCATTTCATCCTCAAAGCGATGCCCGAGCTGCATTAAAGTAGCTTTAAGTGACTGTATTAAAGTCTTTTGTACTCCATTATCTTCTGTTGACAGAGTCTTTGTGAAGGGGTTTCTGCATCAGTGGGTCTGTAATGTCCTGAAAGCCAGACTCTGAAAGAAATATCTGACCATCCCAGAGTTCTGCTGCACGTAGTGCCTCACTCACTCCGCATCGCCTTGCAAACCCCAACCTGAACTGCGACATGAAGTTTTTAGGGCTTTCAATTTATTTATCTTCAATGATATAGAAGAGTAGATTTATCTTCAATGATATAGAAATAAAGCAAATATATTGACAATGTTCAAACAATACTATAAAGTCAATAAAGACTTTAGGTGTTTTCATGGCTAATAATTAAACAGATAAATAAAAATAAAAATAAAAATAGTATGTGATCAAAAAATATTTGTAAAATATTATTATTTATTGAGTCCTCGAACCTCAGTTTGAAATCCCTCAGTTTAATGCTTTTGAATGATCTTAATTTGGGAGGCTTTTCTCACCAAATGTCGGGTAATTGACCAGAATAACGTAATATTTGATTAAAAGTTTTAATCAATTGACAACCAACCATAGATTTTTTTCTCGAGTCAATGAAATCGGTAATGTGCAAATCCCTTTCTCAGCTTTCAGCAGATTGTCAAGATTTTGACGTCAAGCAACCTATAATTTCCTTTTGCTCAAGCCAAGCGTGAACATTGGGAAATTGGAAAAACGATATCCTCAAATCGGTCTCATTCACACAGGCCTTCAGTGAAGGAATGAAGTAATCTGAAGCGTACAGTCCTTTGTGTTGGCATTCCCTTCACTTACACTCCACTGGCAGCTTAAACATCACTAACTCATGTAACTCTAGCACATATTTGTCATCCTGTAATCTAAAAGTCGGCTAAACCTTAGAGGATCTTATTTAATCAAACACTATCAGATGCCTATTATTATCTGCTTTTGAACTTGCAACTAGTAGAATGAAACATGTTAAATGTTAACAAATTGAGGATGAGAATTTCCCTTTAAGAAATGCATTGGTTTGGCTGGAATCTATTCAACCTTCAGCAGTCATCCTGAAAGTAAACTTTTTTTTTTCTATCATATGAAAGTATAAAAAGTTGTCTTTTCTCACCATAGTAACCACAGATATTTCTTTGGGATTCTCACAACTATATAAGGCTGGGAGTTGTAAGGGATTTTTTCCAATTCCACTTAAAGATCCTTGTCCTAATAAGATAATAACAAAAATTCTTTACTACTAGTCTGCATAATGGATTATAATCAACCCCGTTCACCAATGTTTCCACATTTCTGTCAAAGATGGAGTTTGGGTTCCTTGCCACTGTCACCTGACTTGCTTAGTTGGGGAACTGAGCTGAATGATAACATCACGGTGTTCTGCAGAACTGCTTTATAGCCGAAATGAACTCATTCAAGTCGAATCAAGTCACCTTTATTTCTATAGCAGCTTTACAGTGTTAAACAGAATTCAAATCTGCTGTAAAACAGCTCTAAAAGGACAGAAAAACACCATTATTCAGCTGAAATCAGTTCAGTGTTGATTCAATAACTGTGAAAAGTTCATCAAAATATGGAATTCAATATGGAGTTCAATTCAGCTTAATCGGCTATAAAGCAGCTGCAGAAAACAGTCATGTCATCATCAAGCTCAGTTCAGTTCAGTTCTTACTTGTCAATAGTGTCAGTGCAGTTGAGTCAATAATAGTTACTGAACATTAAGTGTCCCCAACTAAGCAAGCCATTCCATAATTTATGAAATTCACACAGTTATTGAACTGAAACAACACTGAACATCCTTGAAATCAAGGATTAAAAGTTGCTCACTCGATCTTGGATCCTTTACACTGACGGACCATCACACAGGGTACACACATATTTATATAGGCTACTACATACTTCAGAAGACAAAACAGTTGTTAGATCTTTAAAGACTTGTTTAAATGATATAAATGCAAATTCACTAAATGACGACATATGCAAAGATTATTTAGAAAAGTAATGAAGACAGAGAATGAGCGATTCTCAATTTATAATGTTTTCAAAATAAAAGTCCAACTTATGACACCTGGGGCCCTATTTTAACAATCTGAAACGCAAGTAACTTTGTGGGCGGGTCTTGGCGCTGTTGCTATTTTCCCGGCGGGATAAATGACTCTTGCGCCAGACGCAAATCTAAAATGGGTTGGTCTGAAGTAGCTTCATTATTCATAGGTGTGGTTTGGGCGTAACGTGAAATAAACCAATCAGAGCGTCATCTCACATTCCCTTTAAGAGCAGGCGCGCTTGTTCTAAAGCGGATTCCTATTATAACGGGGGATTCGCCAGGCGCGCGCCAGGAGCGGTTCACAGCCCTTCTGTGTAGATGAGAGAATCAAAGTGCTTTCGCTTAGGAATGATACATGCGTCGTGTACAAAGTCAATTGCGCTGGGTGCAAGATAGGGCCCTTAGAGGGCAAACCAAAAAACTATATATATATGCCTTGGAAACATAGCAGGTGTCCACTAAAGGCAACCTAAGGGTATTTGATGAACTTTGAGCTTCTGTGAAGCTGCTTTAAGACAAATAGTATTGTATAAAGCGCTATATAAATAAAGGTGAAATGACTAAAAAAGGAAACTCACTGGGTTTCATGTTTACACTGCCTGGATCACAGAAATGTTTTCTAATGAAAAGAGAGAGACAGTTTGACCTTTCAAACGTAATCTTAACTTTAAATAAATATTAATGCGGTAGGACAGATAACCTCAGGTAAGCAAGTATGCCCAAACACAAAAAGTGTCAGTCCACGTACGTATGTGTTCAGAGAGGTCTGCCAGGGGTCAGGTATAGTTCCTGAAGCATTGATACGTTCATTAAAGTATGGAGGGAGTGGCGCAGAGGTCAGTGGTACTCTACACAGAGAACACACTGTTTTCTGCTGGCCAGCAGGACACTGGAATGTGGGGAGGGATTGTGGGTAACTTTCACTGCACCGCATACCTTATCAGATAATTACAGAGCGGAGGCGGGAGGGGAAACCCTGCTGGCGGTCTGTCACAACGCAAACCAGGCGGTACTGTGTCGAACAGATCTGTGCTGTTGTCCCAACACTAATGCATAGGAAGTGACACTTCATTCAATGGAGTGATTCAGAGAATATAGGCTTGCTTCAAAATAGCATACTAACATATGACTATTTCTATTTGTACAGCAAAGAAATGGCAAGAAAAAATTACTTGAAATAAAAATATATATAAAAAAATGAATTACTATTATATACTATTAAAATATAATTACTAAAACTATACATTTTAAAATTAAAACTTAAAATATATTAAATAAAAAACAATTCAAAATAGTAATAAAACTGTAATATCTTAATGACACTAAAATAATGTCACAAGCTGCAAGCAAAAACAAACCTGAACAGGAATCATACTAAAAGCTTAATCAGTCTGAGGAATGATTCACTGAATCAGTTGGAAGTTGTGGTTACTGAATCAACATCTGACACACTGAACAGAAAGCTACTGTATCGTCACTTTCCATGATGTCTGTCGTGAAATGAAGGAGTCTTGTGTTCAAAAATGACCGGATTTTTTTTATTTTTTTATTTTATGACATGATTGTCCTATATTTTAGTTTGTTAACGTTTTTAACTTTTTTATTTTATATTTTAAGGGGATTTTTATGGTACTGAAATATGTTTATGCAGTAGTTTTAATCCATTTATTCACTTTTTGAGCATTGACCTGAAAGTGAAATTACCATCTTAAACGGTCATAAATCTGTAATGTTTGGAGCACAGACTTATTTTGGTCTCTTTTTAAAGAAGACACTTGGCAGAGTATTTATGAAGTAAAAAAAGTGCACTTGAAAACATTTTACATTCATTGTTGTACATTCATCCATTCTTATGAAGTAAAAAAATCTAAAATAAATAAAGCAAAATGATTTGAATGACCAAAAATGACCAAATAGCACCAGAATATTCTAAGGGCAAAAAATACAATTTAATGCAGGGGTTTTCACAGCACCTATATATATATATATATATTTTTTTTTTTTAATCTAGATTAATCTAGATTAATTTTGAAATTAATCTAGATTAATCTAGATTAAAATGGCTCATTTGAATTCTGCCGAAGGCATTCAGAATATGTGTGCTACCCAAATAATGACTATAAAAGTAGGCTAAGTCTTTGAGAACGGGTTTCTCAAGCCAGGTGGCGCATTAGACTAGGGGCTCATCTCAGGAACTGTTTCCAAAATGCATCACAAACTGCTTGAGAAAGCTGTTCTACTCATAGACTGTAAAAGGTTACTTCTGTACTGTTACCGTCCGTAGGCAACATAGGCCTATGTTATTATCAACTACTATAGGCTATCAATTAGGGATGGGCGATATGGCCTAAAATCTATATTGCGATAACGATATACAGTATATTATAATAAAACCATTACAGAACAGGTTACACAGACCCTGCTAAACAACTGCTATTTTTTTAAAGGGATGATGTTTTTTTTAGAACATATATTGTGCAAAACTGTAAGTATACAACATAATTTTGCAGATAAATAAAATTTAAGTACACTAGCTGCAGAGATCTTAAGTAGGTCTAATGTTTATTATAGCTTTGAGCTTATGAAACCCCAAATTTTAAGTTATAATATTGTCTAACTGATGTCTTTTCAGTTAAAAAGAAACACAACAACGATTCTTAAAATCGGGCGTAGACAGAGATTATGTGTTAACGTTACACCACTAAAATATATTGGATTGAGAATAATACGCGCGCGCTGGTATTCAGTGATATCAGTTTCAGTTTCGTTTTGAATTTGAGGTGGTAGAACGGATTAGTCGTGTGTTAACTTACCGAACCGTTACCCCACACACTTTGCTGCTGTTTGTCGGACGGCTTAAATCCGAACCAAGTCCAAATAATGGACGTTGCAGCTTTCAGTTTCAGCCGTGTTTACTTAAGATGACGACGATAATGCGTTGCAGCCGGGTTTACCTCGCGGCCGCGGGTAGATTGCGTCATCATAGCTTGTGTAGTAGAGCCATCTCCCAACCCAACTTGGGGAATAGATTAACGGCGATATATTTTTTATCGCGCGATAACGTTAACGCCGATAACGGCCCACCACTAATATATATATATATTATTATTATTTTTTTTTATTTTTTTTATGGAGCCTTAGGAGTAACGGACTGAATCATCCGTTTGAAACCCCCTGATTTAATGTTTTTGAATTATCAAAACCAAACCCCACTTTTTCACTTATTATTTTTAAAGAAAAGTGGGAAGTATAAAGTGTAAGATACACAGCACATTCATTCACTAAGAAGTTACTAATGCATACTGAGCATAACCTATGGCTAGCAAAACACCTAATCACTTTTCGTATTCTTCACCTTGAGACAGTTCATGTAGCCATTTTGCAATAAATAAAAGCATAGTAAAGTTTGGAGAGGAACACAATAGCACCATGCCTAATTTATCTAATTCTATCTAGAACATAAACTAACTGAATGAAACCCACTAGGCTGCAATTGTTCAAATGATGGAACAAATTTCACAGTTTGTTGGCTTGTGTCCTATCTGCTCTCTGCACTCTGGAACAGGCCAAAAAAACACTGTTACAATGGAAAGTTTGTGATCCGACAAGCAAATAATATTTTACATGGACTTCAAACGGATACAGGACCAGTATCAAATTTGGCTTTCAGAAATGCAAGGCATGTTACAATATGTGCTTCTCATTAGTAACTGACACTAAATACATTGAAATAAAAATAACTTGGTTGATTATGAGTTTAAAAGACAATTATGTTTTCTCATAAATCTGATGTTAATTATTTTAAATAACTTCTATTTCTGAAGTTTGGTGCATTAGCTTGAGGGTTATATTTACTTTGTAAACCCTGTCATGTATTGGACGAGTGACTCTTTGTTAAAATGATTGTCCATTTCAATACTCTACAAGCAATAAAAATCCTTCTTCCCCTCATGCTAAGCCTGGCATTGTGCTACACTTCTATTTCCTCTCAACGTTAACAAGCGTGACATGCTAGTCCACAAAGAAGACTCAAACCCAGGTGTTACACAACATTCGTTCTTCAGAACAACGCTTCACAAACGCTGAGGGGGAGGGCTGAGAACGGGAGGACTTTCTTTCTATCTCTTACTTCCTTTAGAAAACCTACCACCAATGAATCTGCAAGAACAAGCCAATCCAACACAAAGAGCAATACAAAAGCTTCAACCATAATAAAACATTTTTAAAAAATCAATTGGTTTAAATGCTACAAGTGAATGTAGGCATCACAACATTATGATGCACAGATTGAAGTTGATAATGGATTTTCAAATTTAGATTTGCTAAAGCTCACATTTAACAACATTATTAAATTCATGTTTTAAAGATCAACTTTAAATGAGAGTTAGATGAGGTAATCTAAGGGTACGTTTACACGACAACAGTATACTAAAAACGGCAAAGATTTGCCTCCCCCCTCCCGCCTTTGCATTTTTTGTGTACAGCCGTCAACTCGCACAGATCCACAAACACGACTAAAAACGCTGTATTCTGCTGCCAGGACTTCTATAGACTGAACACGTAACATGAATGCGCATGACGTCACCGTTTTCAAAAATTCGTGTTTTTGTCGTTTACACAGAGAAAATAAGAGTAGAGTTTTCAAAAACTTGAACTTTGAACTTTTAAATTAATAATACAATGTTTTGTTGGGCATAAAGCATTAAATTTAGTCCTTGATTTTAATATGTATTAAATAATATTATATATATTTAAGACTTAATAAAATCAAATTGTGTGTGTGTGTGTGTGTGTGTGTGTGTGTGTGTGTGTGTGTGTGTGTGTGTGTGTGTGTGTGTGTGTGTGTGTGTGTGTGTGTGTTCAATGTAAAAAAATAAATCTTTAAAAAGTACATTATATTTGAAAAAATGTTTACCTTACAAAATATGCAAACGTAGGGAAATGTGCATCAATTAATCAAAAATCAAAAATTGAAAATTGTTGTTGTTGAAAGACTGAACACAACAATTGAATTTTCAAAAATGTAAATCAAAAAATGGGCAAATAAAATCTCAGGTATGTCGTTTGTGCTTATTCTCAGAGCAATTTTCAATGTAATGTAGGCTATAATAATGTAATGTTTCAATTGCATGTGATATGGAAAATCTAGGATCAAGCTAATAATTTTAACTGAACAAATCTCTTATCTATCTCACGAACACCCCAACCTCTTTAATTGGTTTTTGATTAGACAGCCTGTGCACTGTAGGAGCGGGACTGCGACCTAAAAAACTCCATCGGATGCTAAGATCCATCGCAAAGCCATTTAATCAGTCAGTACACTGAGAGATCCAAGACTGCAAACTTTCCCCAACGACAACAAATCTATTACAATCCCTATTGATTTGCCTCAGCTGCCAAAAAACGTACAGTGCGCACCCAGAGAGATCACTCTGACAGGTAGAGTTTGACCTGTTCAATCTATGTGTAGCTAAAGGCTAAGGGTCTAAAAATAAAAGAAGGCATTCATGGAGAAACAAACATGACATTGACCACAAAGTTAGAGATGAGCGCCATTAAAAAAAAAAACAAAGAGGGGCGAGGCACAACTGAAGATGACTTTTTAACCGGCACATGTTCCTACACCTGACTGGCCATGTTTTTCACTCAGGAACCTTTTGTGTCCTGCACAATCACTCTGCGATAGCACAAAAGCCCAGGCAGCCGTGTGTGGAATGGCTGAATGGCGTTACTGGGGAAAGAGAAGCTCGGCCCTTTAGATGTTCTCTGCGGCAGTCGGACAGGAATACTGCGAGCGAGCGCTGAGATAAGACCAAAACATTGAGCTGAATCCCTGACAGGAGGGAATGTGTTTCAGCTGGGCGCTGACAGATCATCCAGAATATCCCAGTGGGATGGGAATGGGCTATAAAAACAGCAAACACTTGCCAAGAGTCATCTGAACTCTGAAAACAAGTCCCCATTTCAAAAAGAGGCATAATTAAAAGGAATAAAAATGAAAAATGTATCTTTTTTTTTTTTTTTAACCAGCTAGGTCAGTTGTTCTCATTTACAATTCCGCCCTGGCCAAGACAAAGCAAAGCAGTGCGACAAAAACAACAACACAGAGTTACACATGGGAAATGAACAAACGAAGAATGTACAGTCAATAACACAATATAAAATCTATATACAGAGTGCAAATGTAATACAAAATGCAGTAAGGTTAGGAAGATAGGACAATAAATAGGCCATAGTGGCGAAATAAATTACAAAAATTCTCACACAAATCCATTGTATGGCTTCAGAAGACTTAGAATAAAATATAATAGGCCCTAAATATAATATAATAAATATAAAATATAATTGCCATAAAGCAATTCGTGTTTCGCACTCGTTCTCGTTCTCACGAGACTTCCAATTTCTATCTTGCCGGGACGCGATATTTTTTTTCCCAGGATGGTAGGGGAAGACTCATGAATATTCATGAGGGAAGTCATCCCTGATTGGTCTGATGACCTACCCCTAACCCCACCCCTAAACCTACCCACCACTGGGGGTCTGTTGACCTACCCTAACCCCGCCCCTAAACCTAGCCGTCACTGGGGTTAAGACCAATCAGGGATGACTTCCTTAATGAATATTCATGAGTCTTCCCCTACCATCCTGGGAAAAAAAATTTCGCTGCCGGGACGGTAGTCCCCAAGTTGCAAGGTTGGTTTTCCGCCTGGGAACGCTGGGGGGAGCGGGGAACGTCACCAATATCACCAGAACAGGTTGTTTAACCATCCAAATGATTTCTAGACAGTTTTATTAAGTTAAAAAAGTTACCAAGTTCTGCTTTAAATCCCGTCAGCGCGCTTCCCATAATGTTTATGCGTTAGGTCAGTAGGTGGAGAGTAGACGGTCTTTTGTGGCTGTTCGAACACATTCAAGTTTTCGACTACCTCTGGAAATGGTCGAAAGTAAACGAGCGCAAAAGGTTTTAGACCCCGCATCTTAATACCAGGTGTAAACAGGCCATAGACTTCTTTTTAATGGTAAATTTTCCATATTTCTTTGTCCTTTTTGGACAAAAGGTTGAGAGCTCACGTCTTCCTTGAAATTTGTAATTATGGTCTAAGTTGAAACAAGATGGATATGTTTCGGGTTTTGCTTTTTCACTTACTGCCAAAAAAAGGACATTTTATCATGCTACTGCAACAAAATAAAGAGCAAATGGCATACATTAGGTGTTTACATAATTAATGACTAACAGTAGTTGTGCATTTTATCTTGTGTTAATAATGATAGAAATCTCATTCTTTTAAAGCACCACTAGTGGCAATAGAATTGTAACCTTAAATTTTTTTGAGCTGCCTGACTGGGCTGGGTATAGCTATATAGAGTGTTGCAGGAACGAGTCCTACAATGTGGAAAGTTATAAGTTAGCCTTTTTTTATTTTTTTGCATTTCAAGTTTCATCATCCCAGATTATGTGTTTAATGAGGTTTTAGCTAAATGCCTTTAAAATTCAAAAAAGTTGTGTTAATTTGTGAAGATTACCTTACTGAACAAAACGTGTAAGAACCATTAACTTCTGTTGGTCACAGAGCTTATTTTCTGGATTAATCCAAAAGCTTATGGAAAAATCCGGGGGTTTTGTAGAGGGAACCAGAGTGAGGAAATGCAAAGTTGGCCTACAAAAATACATCACTGCAGTACAGTGTTGAAAAACTTGTTTGAAAACAGTCACTATTTTTGCAATTCTGTATAGTCATAGTGCCACTTTAACACAGAAAAGAACACACAACTGCAAGGCATAAACTCTTGCAGATAGGAAACACATTAAAACATCAAAGATGTTTAGATGCACAATGTGTGCTTGGAATTTCTTTCCTCCTAATACAAGTATATGTTATGATTTAAGTGTAAGCATCTTTCCATAACCCCAAATCAGCCCTAGGATTTATAAACTCACGACCACAATTTATAAAATCCCACATTTTTGTTCTGACAAGTTTGAAAGAGGAAGTTTGGGGTGTGCCTTGCTGAATCCCATTATGGGAGCGGTGCTTTATTATGCCGTCTAAAGTAGGTTCAGTGCTCATGCCGTGCTCTTACAAGTGGTCTGATAAACAAGTACATGAACCCATAGTTTTTCCCTATGGATCTACCTGGTGCAGGTAACTAGTCAGTCACTCCCTCCCATCCAAATCCCTGGAATTTCCACCTCCCTTCTCCTGACGGCCTTCCCCACCCCTCTCTAATCCCACCACAGATCTGTCTGTGTGATTTATTTCCACTGGAGGGATGAAAGGAAGCCTAAGAGGTTTGGGCACCGCTGGTTAGCTGTGATCTACAACAACCAGTCAATCAAATCTCATTTCTCAATTTCTTGCAGTGTGAATTGTCCTTCATATCAGCAGTAACGCGGCTTATTGAATATTAAAAACATTGTGATGTTATCTGAAGTCTTCCTTGGAAAATGTAATCATGGCATGACGTGCGTTCAAGTGATTTTGACTTAAACGAAACGGATGCGTTTGTCAATTTCGTGTTTTTTTGTTTTGCTTTTTCACTTATTGGCAAAACAAGCAAATTATGTGCATTAGGTGTGTAAATGATCATGTGTCTATTTTATCAGGCATGTACAGCCCCACAGCATGATGGGATAATGTTTAAGCCTGTCGCCCAAATAACCTGCATGATCGCTATTCTTTATCGACAGAACAAAAAAAAATGGCAACACAATCTCATATCAATTCATAACTATTTTACGTTTTGGCAAATTACTGGCTAAATCATGTGACTTAGTATGTTCTTAATCTGCTTATGCCCCAGTGACGGGGTTATGTGTAGAGGTGGACTTTCAGGCTTACCTTTTCCCCCCAAAAAAATCATACATTTTCATACAATTCAAATTCATACGAAATTGCTACCTCATAAAAGCATAAAATAAGTTTTCCCCTAAGATCAGGTTGAAAAAAGCATACAAAAAAAGTTGAGCAACCAACGATTATGACCATTATGACAAGTCAAGCTTGAAGAAAATCTTGTTTTTCACCCTAAAAATAAAACGGTTTTAATGTGCACTTAGATAAGATCATTCTGACATGGCGAAGGCAGAATGATCCAAATATGTTTATTTAAAAGTATGTGCAGTATTCATATATTTACTATTATTTATATTTCAAATCCACATCTCTGAGCTAATCTTCTCATTCAAAGCATATGCACATATTTATTAATTTGCACATCCTCTTGCAATCCAATGCATTAAGCATGCAAGGCCTATATTTTGTACTTATTGCACACTGCTCAGCATTTATATTATTAAAATCATATTAAAAATAATAACACACTGATTTCCCCCAGGGAATGAAGTTCTATCTTAACCAAATGTTAATGGGAAAAAAATGATTAAGGCATGCTCATCCTTACATGCATTTGAACCTACAGTAGCAGAGATCTCTAGTCTCACTAAAAAAGTAAATGAATCTTCTAAAAATTAATGCACATTCCTCTCATGAAATGAATGCCACAGGTTCATTGTCATCAAAGTAATGCAACATCAATGGAATAGTTCACCTAAAAATGAAAATTCTGTCATTACATATTCACCCTTGTGTCTGCGAGAAAATAGTTTATTCTGATTATTAGATATTATTTATTAAATATTACCCCCTTTTACAAAGTCTTGATTTTGTTTTTGGGGTCTGGTAGAATAGGTTTTCATGTTTGAATGTTCAAAAAAACACATTATTTTCAACATATTTTACATTATTGCAGCACCTATTTTCAGAGTCTGTCAGTAACGCTCTGTTTAGTTCCTGTCTCTATGAAGCCCCTCTTTCCGAAAAGCGTAATGTGCTCTGATTGGTCAGCTGGACCAGTGTGATGTGATTGGTCAACCACTTCGAGTATGTTTGAGAAATATCAAGCCCCTTACCTAGATTCAACCTGGCCTCGTGCATTTTTTTTGTATATGCCTTGGGCGGAATTATTTAAATGAGGAATATTGTGACGTGTTCGTTCGAAAACTCTACAATCAAGGCGTTTCAAGGAGTTCCTTACTAATATAGGGAATAACTCCCTTTGGAGTGGACTTTGTGCTTTGTTACTTTGCAGACATTTTTCATGCTCAAACAGCAACAGCACACTAAAGAAAGTTGAAATTGTAAACAAGCATAATAGGTCCTCTTTAAACCATTGTGTCTAATCATATCCTGTTGCCACTACTTCATAAAAAGCCTAAACTCAGCTTTATAAAGACATGCAAAATATCAGGGTGGCCCAGCTTTGTGGAACCCCATGTCACAGTGTTACCAAAAATGAAAGATGACTATCGGGATATAGGAGCAACATTCCTTCCAGAGTTCTGGTCCCTTTCTGTGAGCAAAGCAACAATGTGGGGCTTGTTGCTCCAACCCTTCTGCCCCAAGTAACACCCTGACTGACCTTCTAAATCTGACCCCACCACCCAGAGCAGACCACCCCATCAGAACAGTCCCATGTAAGACGTATTTGATTAGTGCACATACAGTAGTGAACTACTTTTCCCTGAAATATAGCAAGCAATTCAACAGAGCTGACTGTGTTTACCTGCACAAGAATATTTCATTATTAATCAGAATTCAGTCTGTTTTGATTATGCAAGTGTCATGTAAACACATGAACCAATAGCTTGTAAGCATTTCAGAACAATCTGAACAATGAAGATGATGTGCATGTAAATGTGGTCAGTATGTGAAATGACAACATAAAACCAAAAGGCCTATAAATAGATCCCATGTGGCAGGAACGCACAAATTTCCAATCTGGATTCCATCCGTAATTAAACTGTGCAATGATGCAACTCATTCATTGATCCAAATGTGAACAGAACACTATTGTCTAAGCTTAGTCTTGGATTTGCCCTGATTTCTCACTGTCTGGTCATGTAGGAGATGTGTTTACCCTGTGAGGTCTGAACAGGAGATCCTGGGTTTGTTTTTCATACATAACTGTATAGGTGGGGGTTTTGATACAAATCTAAAATCTGTCAACACATTAAGCACTTTAACATTCAAACATTTAGACAAACTTGACTGAATGCATGTTTCTCATGATCTTAAGAACCTTTTGATCTTTAAAGGCGTATGCATAAATGCTTTAAATTAGTTTTATAGCCTAAATTCTGCGTTTCCGAAATGTACAATGGTTGGACCAGATATCGAAAAGCAGTCAACAAGTAGCCAGAATACATGGTGGTTTCCAGCGATTCATTTATTTATTTATTAAGGGACAGTATTTGTTTGCTAGACTTGATTATGGAGCATTTTATTATGTAATATTATTTATAAATAAATGTAAAATCTTTTAAATTTATATAAATACGTAATTAAATACATTTTTAAACAATACTTATGAAAATCAAATCAGCATTAAATCTAAAAGTAGCTTTAAGTAGGCTAATGTACAAGACAGAATAACATAATATAAATGTATGTAAAACGTGCATTTTAAAAAATGTATAATCTAAGCATACCTTGAATCATCATTATTAAAATCATCCCGGCACAATTAGCATCTCATGAAGTTGGCTGAGACAATGTCCGGAGATTTCTGTATTTCTAAAATATTAGATAGTTTTGATTCGTTCGGCCACTACATAAGGTGTAGGCTATCCAAACTCTTGACTGTTGTGCATGTTCTATTAAAGGCAATAAATAAATAAATAAATAAATAAATAAATACACATTTAAAAATATACGACACCTGTATGACCAAGATTCATCTTCCTGAGAAAAAAAGTTAATAAAAAAAAACTATATTTTCTCAACCAATGTACATTTATAGCTTCACTGTCAAGTTCACAGCACAACGTCAAGAACTTTCGATGGACTAGAATGTTCCTGCATGAATCCATGTGCGCCTTACCTTAGATAACAGCCTCTTTTCCTCTTTCTTTTTCTCCACATGCTGATCCAAAGGCATCTGCAGAAAATCGTCTTCACAGCAGATGAAGCTCACGGTGCATCCCATCCAGACAGGTTCAGGTGAGCGTCTTTACGACCCATTCAACGCGAGCGTTCTCGTGACTATTCCTCCTGAAGGTCAGTACGGCAGGTACAAACACTCACGCGCATTTCAGCCAAAGAGATCCAACAGGCGTTATTCCTTTAGCATCGGCGCCTCCGCGTACGATGTTCCTTTTGACCATAAAACTCCAATTCAGAATGACGCAGTGAGGCAGTAGGAAGAGGAAGGATTGGAGTCTGAGGGGAAAAAAAGTTTGAAAACTGTGATGTGTAACTCCGCGCGCACACGCCTCCAAAGCTGCAGGAAACACAACTGGCGTTCAATGCAAACACAGGCTAATGCTCTTGTGATGTGTCGCACAGCGCAGACAACTGCGCAGGTACACTACATAGCCTATCTATCGTGACTAGTACGGTCTCTCAAACCTTCAAGTTCTAACGCTTTTCAAACTATTTATAACTTTCAGCCAATGCTTTGTCAAGGCCACCTGGCAGCTTGCTTTTATGGACTTTCCTTTTCTAGTTGTCAATAGAGTTGTAAGCGGCGAGATCACAGCAATATAATCAACACGTGTTTAATCCGTACATGCAGTTACTGATCCGTCACTGATCCCGTCATACTTTTCATTTGCCACCCCAACATTAAAGGTTCAGACTCAGAGGCTAGAATATCTTGGCTGGGAATTTTCAGCTTGCATTCCTACTCAGGGGCGATTCTAGGATTTTCATTTTAGGGGGGCTCAGCCCCCAATGAGGGTATGATTTTAAAAAGTTAGTTTATGGTCTAATGCTCATTATTAACTACTTTCATTCATTCATCCAGTAACATGTATATGTCAGGGTTATATAATCACTGAGGTCCCGAATGTGAGTTATTTAGGGGGGTTCGGGGGCATGCTCCCCCGAGAAAATTTTGATTTCTCTGATCTGCATATGTGCATTTTAAGATGTTTTGAAGGCCAAAAAAATTGGATAACAATAGCTTTAAAACCATGTGCGGGCAGCTGTTTATTTTTCTCTCCTCATCAGCATCAGCATGTTTTTCTCTTGCTGTCTTTTCTCCTCCTAAAGCTGAGCTTTGACTGATATAGGCTTTTCATTTGTGTCTGTCAGTGAAAAAAGTAAACATAGGGTCAACTGATAGGTTGATTTATGAATCATTTTTTCAGACAAAGCTACCAGGAAAGCTAGGTAACTAAGTTTATTAAATTCATTCACAATATGTACACATTCATTATTGATCTAGGCCTAATATATGGCCGTAGACAGGGCTTTATAATCAAAGAGGTCATAAATTTGAAGTTGTTATGGGGTTAAACATTTTTATTTCTCTGACATGTGCATTTCAAGACGTTTGAAGGCCAAAAAAGGATAAGAAATAGATTTAAAACCTGCTCTCTCCTCATCTCCATTACTCTGTCTTTTTCTCTCAGTCTCCTGATCTTGCCCTGTCTCTTACCCTCCTAAAGCTGAACTTTTTTAATTTACTGAAGGCTACAAATTGTATATTAATTCTCAACATGTACACATGCATTATTAATCTTGTGCCTATGAAAACGGCTTTGTTAATGTTTCTTGTCCCCTCACAATGACATAATTACACGTTATTAGACAAAAGTTTATTAGTTTTCTAATTATTTTTGTCATTCGTTTAACATTTATGACCTAAAAAACTGTCAAATATAAAATGTTTAGTTTAGCTAGGCCTACTTATTCTTAACTCGCACTTGACCGTTTACTGAAGCGTCAGTCGTGCTGCTAAAATTCGCGCTCGGATGAGAAACCGAAACGTCCTGTGTTGCTCCCAATGCTCTAGTAATTACATTATGTAAACTGCAATGCATTTATGACAAAGAACTGCACCGATGCAGATGTAATATCATAGCAATCTATCAATAAATGCAATCACGACACACCTTGTAGCCTACTCTCTGATGTTCGCTCTGCTCGGCGCCCCTGCAGATTGAAAAATGCGCTAAATCCGAGCAGTCTCAGATAAGGGGAGGAGCCGAAACTTGACGCAGCTTTCCGCCGTTTCAAATGAGTTTTTTTAAAAGGGGACTGAAGCGATCAAAAATGTATTAATCAAATATTTTTTAGGGGGGCTGGGCAGAAGTTTAGGGGGGCTGAAGCCCCCCTAAAAAGGGCCTAGTGACGCCCCTGTTCCTACTTAATGTGCCATTTGTGATTGGGTTATGTGTGTCATTCACACCATGTGATGTCAGCCAGAATATCTCAAACAAATGGTGCATGGACAGCTATTTATAAAAATACACTGCATAAAATGTCTTGTTTAAAATTATGTTAGAAATTAATTATTAAGCTAGTACATAAAAATGTCTCTACAGTAAGTGTACAATAATGATTTATATTAAGAGCTGTCAAATTAGATTTGGCCCAAAAATTCAGGCTTTCAGTCATTTGTTTTTGCATGTTTTTATGCAAAAACAAAAACAAAAAACAATGGCTCTTTTTTTTACTCTTTGCATGGAATATTTCTTATTTTACGCACAGGAAAAATGAAGCTCTAGCATAAGTTCTGCCGGGAAGACTCAATTGTTACGTCACTTATTACCTTCTCATCTCTCCAATCATATTCCTATACTTGTGGTATAAAAGATTATAAAAGATTGTGGTATAACTTAAACACGTCTGAGTTCGCAGATGCTGACGCTTCAATTCACCTCCATCCTCCCCACCACCACCAAGATGGGTCTTTCCCTCCATCGACCCCACCACCACCAGGATGGTCCCTTCCCTCCATCCACCCCACCACCACCAGGATGGTCCCTTCCTATACCTCGCAGGGGGTCGGCTGCGCCCCTGCCTTCGTCTTCAGGCAGGATATGCAGATTCGGACCCTCGGATTGCAAGCTAGCTACGCCAAAAAACTTGATTGCTTGTTGGGCTGTTAATAAATGTTTAATTGTTACAGTATTTATTCTCCCGGGTCTTTCTGGTAGAACTTCTGACAAAAAAAAAAAAGTAACCTAATTGACAGCACGTGTACGCACAAGGATTTGTTCTTAACCTTGTTCTAATGTTATACATTTGAAGTGTTCTAAATGAGCGAGCGCATGCCTGAGGTTAGTAATGACTACATATTTTTGTATGTTACGATACTCAATGTGTCAGATTATGCGTTTTTGACTTCTAAATTTTTATCGTGACGTGGACAAGAAACATGCCAGACTACACGTTGCTTCCTGACCAATCGCCATGTGTGTGATGTCATAGAGAAGGCGGATCTAGTGACTGACTTCCGGAAACAAGAGCGTAAACAAACTACCGATGCGGCGTGTACTTACCGGGATGCTGAAACGCCTTGGCTATCATTCGCCAGCATTTATCTTTTTTCCCTCTTTTGAGGTAATCACTCGAAGAAACGTCATAAAGGCAGGAGCATTACTGACGTACTGTAGCTCCACAAACATTTCCTCCATTGCATAATTCCACCTAGCAGCACCAATACCATCGTCTCTTTTCATTTCACCATGTTTGAAAACCATGTACGGAAGAGCTTCTGTGCTCCTATTGATCAACGTCACAGATGGGACGGAACCCATCATGGAGGAACGAAAAAATGAAACATGCTAGTCTTTCTGATGGCACGTGGTGAAGCGTCACAGACTACGTGTAGGTTGTCGTCCACTATTTGACACAAACATTTTCTTTTACAGCCTTTCGTCGCTCTCAGAAATGTGAAAGCAATGCCAAAAGTGCCATCCTCAAAACCAGTTCAAACACAATAAACGCTTTTATCCATACCAAAATTACAGACCTTTCATTAGCCAGCTGTACATACGCATATCTGTGCTGTTATTCAAAAGAAACCTCGCAACTCAAACTATGACGCGACTTTTCGGTACATTTACACAGCAACTATGTACTAAAAACTAAATTTTTCCTTTGTGTTTTTGAAAAGTTGAGTACAGATGACAATGCTGTTAAAATGATCCCCCTTCATACGGGCCGAGGAAAATAAAAAAAAATAAAAAATTGTATTTTGCATTCCAGGCCAGTAGTTCGCAATGTCACTTAGTAAAGAAACACGTGCCTGTAGACTGAACACGTAATATGCATGTGCATACCGTCACCGTTTTCACAAATTCATGTTTTTGTAGTTTACACTGAGACAATAATGGTATTGTTTTCAAAAACTTGCACTTTGAAACCTGTTTTCAAAAGTTTGCATTTTCAGGCCCTCAAAGTCTTAATCTGTAATCTCCACGATTGGTCATCTTTCGTCTGGGACAGCCCAAAAGTGTGTACACAATGTGTACCAGGCATAAATCAACAAAAATCATGTTTACAACCATTTTACTTCTGTAATTTGACGTATTTCCAAGTTAAACTTGATTGTATCACTCTTGAATTGATTGTACTCTAAAAAAGTCAGGTCAGGTGGTTTGAGTCAGGTGGTTTGAGAAGAGAGATTGTGACATCAGTCAAAAATCAGTCATTTCAGAGGCGGAGAACATTATTCAATTGCTTTCTTTTTGGAATGACGAGCACAGATGAATCACTCACAATAAGACAGCATTGCGCATTCAGAAAGTAAATAGGGTGATTTTTTGATCTCCCATTGAGTGTAAGCAGTGTCTGAATTTAATTAAAACTAAAGAGTCTGTTTTGTATTTAAGAAATGAATATATTAAGTATATGTGCATATTACATCATAACCAATATTTGGCTAGTACGTTCAAAGCACACAGTGGATTTTGCAGGGAGAGCGCAGCCTTGTCTGAGTTAATTAAAGACTTTTCTGATGTTTATAGGATAGCAGAAAGCTTGGTCGCCTCTTAAGTGGTCAAAAAGAGATAAACAGTGTCATGATTAAAAACATGCGTTCCTGGTCTGCCTTTACCAGCAGAAAGAGCACTTTTTTTAATCGCACTTAATGGATGATTTAAATCCCTGAATCAATACATCACTGATTCGGCAAGCAAAGTGGACCAGATAAAAGCTTTTGGCCATAAAGTGCATGTGAGTGGAAACATACTCGATTTATTCCTAGCAGCTTTAGTGCCTGATTTTGTGCAGTCATATTAGACTTTGCTTGCTCAGGTCGACTGGCTGAATTGCATGGACTGATAAGGCATAGCTTAAATAATGACTTCCTTCCTCAAGAGTTTGCTTGTATTCTGTCCAGCGGCTCAGTTGGTTTGTTTGGTTCTGCAGCAAGAGCTTTCTTTTTAACTGTGGGAACAAAACGGGGTTACACTTTATTTCAATGGTCCATTTTAGACATTCTACTAACTATAAGGAACTTTGTAACTACATATCAACTAACTCTCATTAGAGTATAAGTAGACTATAGACTGTTAGAAGGGTTAGGTTTTAGGGTTTGGATTTGTAGAATAAGTTTACATGAAGTTGCAAAGTATCTTAGAGTTAGTAGAATATCTAAAGTGGACCATCAAAATAACCCCAAACTGTTAAAGTTAGTGTAAGATTTGTCTTTTACTTAATTCTGAAGGCATGAAATAACACTAAACTGATTTTTTTTTTTTTTAGGTAAACATTAAAGATTAATTTAATGAGTGAGTCATCAGACTGATTTACACTTTGAGAGTGATTCCTGTGTTTCGTCAAAAATAATCTGTTCACAAGCTATTTGTTTGAATTGGACTATACTATTTGCTCTGTATGTTAATAGTAATGAACACAAATATTTCTGCTTATTTTTTTCTTCTTTTAAATCTTGATTCTTATATCTCTACATACTGCCTTAATTTTTTGAGGGATTCAATTTGTGAATAAAATGTGTCGTCATGACTGAATTTGAAAGCCTTTTAGTAATAGGCAAGCATGCAATGTATCTACAAAACGAGCATGTGATTGGTTTCAGTGTTTGTGTGGATTGAAATAGAAGTGCCAGCAGATAACGGTTTGGTGAGGGTGATTTCTTTGGAGCAAAGCCCAAATTTTATGAGTCTGTTTACAACCTCTATGTCAAGACCAAATTTCCTGGTTATGTCTAAGCTTACCCATCCATCTAAAGCAAACCAGCCATATAAAATACATCACAAACAAGTCATAGACCATGTAATATGTCCTGCTTTTAGATACATTTACACCTATTAAATAGAAGGGAAAAAATGGATTTTGTGGATCATATGTCTTTTAGCTTTGAGTCCACTCACAAGGGTTTTGTTTTTCTACTACTGTTGCTACTTTTAAGGATATGTACCTTATTAGTGTAGAGGTGGGATAAAACATACCATAATGAAGGGTAACTACATTAGTGCCATGATAGCCAAGGTCGAGATCAAGGTCAAGCACCTCTTTCAACCCATTACTGAATCCAATTTGTCTCTGTCCTTTTTCCATTGACCACTGATATCATTAGTGCTAAGCTCAGGCGGTCAGATGAGTCTTCTTAACTGAGAGGAATGACATTGGGATAATTGAGAGAAATCACAACGGCCCTCAGCTCCCTCCTACTTATACTCGCTCCTACGAGTTTACATCCCTACCAGAAGCCTACGATCGGTCAACGAGCGACGTCTCGTGGGTTCCATCACAGAAAGCCACAAAATCACTTTCCAGAACATTCTCATTCACAATTCCATGCTGGTGGAACGCTCTCCCCACCCTCATCCGGAATGCAGAATCCCTCACAACATTCAAATGACAGCTGAAAACCCATCTCTTCCGTGAGCACTTAACCGCATAAAAAAAAAAAACCTTCCCTTTCCCTTTAAAACCTCACTTATCGGGCTTATGCTACTCTGAATAATGCCTGAACTTCGTATTTTGAGCACTTCTTGCGTTGTTTTTGCCTCTTCATGATGACTCGCTTAATTTAGTCCTAATTTGTAAGTCGCTTTGGATATAAGCTTCTGCTACTGTAAATGACTAAATGTAAATGTAAATATTTTTGTTCATGTGATTATCTAAGACAGAAAATACCTAGACAATCTTGTTTTAGGGTGTGATACCAGTTTTTAGCATTGTAATTAGCTATGTTTCCATCCACCTATTTTTATGCACATTTTGGTATATCGCATTAAAAATAAACCTGGATGGAAACGCCAAGATGCGCATAAACTACGATGGAAACACATTTACTCAATAAATCCATCGATGTGCAACAAAAGAAAACATGTGACACTGCCTCAGCAGAGGATGTGATTGGAGAACTGAACTAACCAGCAGACCAATTTCACTGCACATCATCTCAAATGTTGGTTTGATCATTCTGAAATGCCTGAAATAAACATTATTTGTTTTAATTCTCTTCCATAAGTGTCTCACATGATTGCATTCCCAAACATGGCAGAGTTTATTGCGTTTCGTCTGCATGCTCTGAGAAGCAAGTCATTAATGATGTAGGAAAAACTTCCATTTGTATTAAAGATATTTTGCTCCAATTTCACAGGAAGTGCACACCCTAAGATAACTGTGTTTTTGAGGATCGGTACACACATGACCAAGTATTTCGAACACAGGACTTCCGCATGTGATCTTAAAGATAAGCCATAAGCAATCCATATTCATATAACCCATCATAACCCACTTTCCAATGTGAGCTGTCATGGAAACCAACAGTGCACAAACAGTAAAAGCTGTAAAAAAGGTTTGTGTATTAGCTTGATTCTGGGTCAGTGGATCATCTCTTTCTGATGGACGTGCTCCAGTTATCTTCACTGGCAATGTGGCTAAGTGTAATTACTTGGACTGTGTATTAAATTAATCCTATAGCACTAAGAACATCTAAGAGCATGTTCATTTGATCCGTCAGCAAAGGAGGGCCCAGTAGGGGGAAACAAATCCCTGTTTCCATAGTTATTGTGGCTGTTTTCTTTTACACCTATAAGCAATTCAGCAGCATGATGATAAGAGACAACTGTAGAACCTTACTTCTATTTTATTCTTACATGTATTAAGCAAGAACACATTAAATTGTTCAAAATTGACAGTAAGACATTTATGTTACAAAAAAATCTATTTCAAATAAATGCTGTTCTTTTGTACTTTCTATTAATCAAAGAAACCGTAAAAAAAGTATGATGGTTTAAATATATATATATATATATATATATATATATATATATATTTTTTTTTTTTTTTTTTTTTTTTATAAATAAAAATGTTTAGCACCAAATCAGCATATTAGAATGATTTCTGGAGGATCATGTGACACTGAAGACTGGATAATGATGCTGAAAATTCAACTTTGCATTACAGGAATAAATTACATTTTAAAAAATATCAAAACAAAAAACTGTTATTTTAAATTGCAATATTTCACAATAGTACAGTTTTACCATACTGATTTAAATGCAGCCTTTGTGAGCATATAAAGAGACTTCCTTCAAGATCATTAAAATCCTCCTGACCACACACTTTTGAATGTGATGTACAGTCTATTAATATGTATGGTGGTCATCATTAGCAAAGTATTTCAAACATAAAACTCATTGATTTAAAATAACATTAGAGGATAATACACAAAAACTGGTATTTAAAAAAGAGTCATTCAGACATTTACTTCATTTTTCTTTTTTTACTGTTTATTTAAAATCTGCAAAGTCATCTGTTACAGATGTTTCCGCACCATCACTGAATTTCTTGCATCCACAATGGTCTACTTTTATTGACTATTTGACCTCTTTTGTGGATTTTATTTTTTACAATTTTATATTTTTATCATTTTAAAAAGCAGTTACTTTGCAATGTTTTTTGTCTTTTTTTCATAGAATGGGTAACTATGGACAACAGTATTTGTTTTTCCCCACTAAACCACGCACCCATTTTATGATATGTTCCCGACTGTATCTATACTGTGTTTATAGGCCAATATTGTGTGAGAGAGAGAGAGAGAGAGAGAGAGAGAGAGAGAGAGAGAGAGAGAGAGAGAGAGAGAGAGAGAGAGAGAGAGAGAGAGAGAGAGAGAGAGAGAGAGAGAGAGAGAGAGAGAGAGAGAGAGAGAGAGAGAGAGAGAGAGATACCTGTTTATGCTGTTTTCAAAGCAATAAAGGTGTGCTGTAGATGAAACTTCACATTCCACAACTTGAAAGGAATCTTTTGGTCTGCTCCCTAAAAAGATTGCAGCGGAGATATGCTGCTTTTTAAGCGTTATTGTTCTGTGTAGTCTGCAGTATATATATTGCTAAGAACCAACCTGCAATTGTAACATAAATCTGAAGTTACAACACAATGATTAGATGGAAGAACATAGAAAGGTGATATATATTGTATTACTGAAGGATTAGTCATACGAGATATTAATTTGCTGTAATTATTCTATTATATTCTAAAAGAACAGGTTATGTAACTTGCTCAGATTTCAGAGGGCCCTGGAATCATTATCTGACCACAATACCTAATATGAGCTTTGCCCTTCACCGTCAAACGTCAGGTGGTTATTGTTGGCTCTTTGGAGTCAGTATGTTGGTCCTGCAGGCAATTTCTTTTCACCACGGGAGAAAATGAAGCTTGGAAAATCCTTTCATTTCTACTTGTGACATGTTTGGGAAGGCTAGGCTGGCAGGATTGAAGTTGTTGTCATTGATCTTTGTGTACATTCTTTTGCCAGACTTTTCCAAGAGATGGTAATTCTACAACAGTGGAGAATGACAGGCCTCGTCATGTTTTGTTTTGTGTTAGGGTCTTGAGCAGACAGAGCTTGCATTTTTCCATCCCGTTCACTGGAATCCTACATCACCTTGGAATGGGGCTGTTATGTATTTGGGCATCTGCCTTGATAGACTTGAGCTTCTTTCCTCTCTAAGTGTTCCAGCACATTGACATGATGTCCCATAATGCACTGCTCCAATACTCTTCACTCTTCCCCTTAATTTGGAATCGGGATAATCCGATAATGTGCCCTGAGAGAACAATAGGGCTTAAAAGCAGTCTATCCCTTGGGTAGACTGGTTACAAGAGAGGCATTGTGCTTCAATGCCAAACTTAGGTAGCGCTAAGCTAATGTTTGAGTAACGTTTTACGTCGCTCTCATGACTTCCTGTCTGAGATGTTTTCTTGAACAATAAAAACAATAAAAACCATTTAAAATTATTTCCACCATGCTTTTAATGTGCTTTTAGAGCAATATTGCACAACAATCTAATAATTGTGTATATTTTTTATAAAATTGTGTATAAGGACAAGATATTGAACTAAATTATAGTTTGCTTTAAAATAAATATGTATATAAAACAAAATATAAAATCAAACTGGTCAACTGAGCCATCCAGCATTAAGATATTTCCTAATCCTAAAATATTCCCAGTTGTCAATGGCAGTCCTGCTTTACCTTATTCAAGTTTACAAACATTTATTTTAACCCTAAAACAAAGCAATACAATGCATAATTCAAAATATGGGTAAAAATCAATATGGAAAATTCCTTCATGTTAACACAGCATATTGTGCAGAATTTTACTGGCTTTTCTAAGTTGATTCTTTAAAATAAATAAAGTATATTGAATAGGGCTGTCAATCGATTAAATTTTTTAATCGCGATTAACCGCATATTGTCATGAGTTAACTCGCGATTAATCGCATTTAAGCGCACTTTTTTTTAAATTGTTCTAAATGTACCTTAAATTAATACTTTTCAAGTTTGTAATACTCCAATCAACGTGGGCATGGATAAATATAGATGCTTTATGCAAATGTATGTTTATTATTGAAACCATAGTCAATATAGAGCATAAGGACGAGACATGTTTCAAAGGTCACAGATGTTTTTCAAAGAACTTGTTCATGTCTATTAGACACGTAGAAAGAACAAAAAAAAAAAATGCCAGGTTACCATTACTTCTCTTTCTTTGCACTAAGCAATTTACTAACACAAACATGTTTAGATTTTTGCATGACAGGGCAGCTCTTCTGAAAATACTAAATGTACATTTATTATTTATTAGCCTATTACATTATAGTTTGTCTCTCTCTGTGCCCATTTTGATGAAGCTAAATTCTCAATAAAACTGTTTTCATTGGTATATTTTACTGTTTCTGTTGTCAAACAACGGAATGAATTTGAAATGGTGACTGAAACGCGACCCATTAAGACATAACCAGCTCTCCCTTCCAAGACGTTAATCTGCACAAAAATTCTGATAATCGAGCCGTCCTCTGGTGAAATCAAATTCACATAAGATAAAGACAATATCTGTGCTCTGATTTCGGCTATACTTGTAAAAATAGAGAAGCAACATAATATCTGTGCTTAATTGAGTTAAAGCGCTGCTCCTCCGCGCGAGACGCAGAGAGAGAGAGAGAGCGAGAGAGAGAGAGAGAGAGAGCGAGAGAGAGGCGCGCGCGCGCGTGCTGACAGAGCAGTACCGGCGGTACCGGTAGATTCTCAGAAACTAAATAAGGTTTGCGCGCTTTGTTGAAGGGAAAAAATCGCTAAAGGGGTCTGCAATGTCGCTAAGTTAGCAACACTGTGTATCTCCATTTCTCCAACTAGGGGTTGGGCCACGGTTCAAACAGAAAATACGCGCTGCGTTAATCGCACGTTAAAAAAATTAGTGCCATTAATATGATTTTGCGTTAACGCGTTATTAACGCGCTAACTTTGACAGCCCTAATATAGAATAAAGAATATATCACACACACGCGCACACCTCATGTAACTAATCAAGGGTTCATTAGTTGCACCAGATGTGCTTGAGCTAGAACACAAGAAATATCTGAACTGGCTAGGTTTGTTGAGTGTCAAATTTGACTGCATGTTAGAAATATGGCTAAGTCAAAAGAATGGTCCAAAATGTTAAGAGAAGATATCATTGCCCTTCACAAACAAGGAACAGGATACAAAAAGATAGCGAAGGCACAATGTTCCTAGAGACACTTTTGGAAGCATAGTTCACAAGTTTAAAGTTAAAGGAACAGCGGTTGAACGGGGCAGAAAAAGGAAGCTATCAACCAGATTTCTGAGAAGGCAGGTTCAGAAAAACAATTGAGTGACTGCAAAAGACCTGCAGCAAGACTTGGTGGCAACAGGCACTGAGGTTTCAGTTTGCACAGTAATGCTGCATACTAAACGAATGCCACAACTCCAAAGACGTACACCACTGACCCAAAAGCACAAGAAAAGTCAGCTCCAATTTGCTCAAAATCATATAAATAAACCACAGAAGTTTTGGGATTCTGTTCTGTGGAGTGATGAAAAAGAAAATCACTGGAAATTTTCAGCCCTATGGATCAGTAGTATGTCTGTAGGAAGAAGAATGAAGAGAGCACCAAAAAGAAAACTCTTGGGAATAGTTAATTTCAAAATATTCAGACAGTTGATGGACCCCATTGACTTCCATTGAGTATTTTTTTTCTACTAAGTCAATGGGGTCCATCAACTGTTTGGTTACCAACATTCTTCAAAATATCTTCTTTTCTGTTCAGCAGAAGAAATAAATTCATGCAGGTTTGAAACAACTTGAGGGTGAGTAAATGATGACAGAATTTTCATTTTTAAGTGAACTATTCCTTTAAACATGGTGGTGATGCTCTGGGGCTGCTTTGTATCCTCTGGCACTGGAAACCTGCAGCATGTGGAAGGCAAGATGGAAATCCTATGAGAAAACATCATGCCGTCAGTGAGGAAGCTGAAGTTTGGGAGTCATTGGACCTTCAACAGGACCATGATCCCAAGCATACCTAAAATTCCACCAAGGCTTGGTTGCAGAAGAAGTCCTGGAAGATTACACAGTGGCCATCACAGACACCATAGAAAATCTCAGGTGGGATTTGAAGAAGGCAGTTTCAGCACGCAAACCCAAGAATATTACTGAAGTGGAGGCCATTGCTCATGAGGAATGGGCTTAGATTCCTCATAAACACTGCCAGAAGCTGGTGTCTGGTTACACATCTCGTTTGCAACAGGTCATAACAGCAAAAGGGTGTTGTACTAAGTACTAAAGATGCTTGCCATGAAGGGGTTGAACAATTTTGACACTGTAGAAGTCATTAAAAGTAGCATTTTCAGTTTTTTTTCTTGTGTCAAGCTATTTGAATATATATATATATATATATATATATATATATATATATATATATATATATATATATATATATATATATATATATATATATATATATATATATTAGCAATGGGAGTTGAATCATTTCGATTATATATCCTACTGTATATATATATATATATATATATATATATATATATATATATATATATATATATATACTTTAAGCATAATCCTTGTAAGTAAGACTTGTTCACAGACCTCATCATCTTACACAAATCCAACACACTTCAGCTTTCTTCCTAGCTGTAATCTAAGAAGGAACGAGGAAAGCGGGAAATGGTTCTGAGATACCCGGCCGATGCCCATCGCCAGAACTCCTGGGGGCCAAAGGACCACAAAAAGGCCTCTGTGGAAGAGAGATCCGGGGTGGGCCAGTGCTGCTTTCATGTCTGGCTTTCCTAGGTCACTTAAATCTGCAGGTGCTGAGAGGGGGCGACTGCTCTGACTGCCCAACATTCCCAGGGTGCCATTTGATACAGATGTGAATTAAAACATCCTGTAACTGATGACTGAATTACATTGAACTCATTTCACAGCTTAGCAGTCACATATATTTTATATTCCCATTGGATTCATGTAATATCAGTGACTACTATGAAAATAAACAATAAAAGAAATGAGTTTCCCATTGTGCAAACATACTACATACTTAACCCTATAAACCCTTCTGTACTGTATTTGAAATGCGAATTAAGGTCTTTAAATTATCAACATGATCAAAACTGGTTGTATGCAGTCTGCTACATGACTTCTGTCATCTGACTGAAAGTTCATACTTTTTAAGTTCAAAAGGCCTTTATAATTATAATTGTATGATGTATAATTTTAAAAATGTCCTCCTTCTGGTTGTGGTACATGTCTCTTTTTGCTGTGAAATCCTTGACGATTCTTATAAAATAAGAGTAAGAATAACTTTTATATTGTTAGTAATATTTAGGTTTACTAGAGTATCCATGTACAATTATTAGAAAGCCATGTTGAAATGTGAGTATCAAATATGATCCATCAGGCTTTTGAGGAACTTTTATTTGTTTATTTAATGAGCTCTCAATCATCATTGTATTACTAAAATATAACATTTACAAAATGTTACAAAATTATCAAAAGCTGTGTGAACAGTTTTTCACACTCAATCACACAATCTCAGTTTAATTTGTCTCTAAGGTATCTGGGGGAGGAAGTACTTCACATCTTGGGGAAAATCCCAGCATGTTTCCTCATCAGTTAATTTTATTTTATAAGAAACATATGAAACACATATATATATATATATATATATATATATATATATATATATATATATATATATATATATATATATATATATATATATCTTCGATGAAAATGATTGGACTGAACGACTATCCTAGTATTCAGACTCTGAATGAGCAATGCAAATTAAATGAGGATAAAAGGATTTTAAGTGACCCATTTCATGTATACCCCTCTTATGGACTCTTATCATCTGGAAAAAGGTACAGAACTCTCCGTTATAAACAGAACAGGTTTAAAAACTCTTTTGTACTGGTATTAATTAGACTGTTGAACATGAATTAGTGAAGTCTATGTATTTCTATGTGTATGAATATTTTATGTAATTCTTTAATGTATGAGGTTTTGGCGAAATGCCGGCTATGGAGTCAATTACAAATTTCCCTATCACAGACAAAGTAAATTTCATATACATACATACATACATACATACATATATGCATATGTGCAATATTGTTTTACTGCAGGACCGCCCCCTTAGGTCTTCACTTTTTTCCCTGAGGAGACGGACGAAAAATGCTTTTAGGCAGTATTAGAGAAAAACAGATTCAGGCATTGGCCAGTCAAAGGTCAAGCTCAAGTTACGAGTGGACATTAAAACACAATTGCGTTTGGTGTTAAGAAAGCTGACATTTAAAGTCCAGGGGCTTTGCAGCAATAACCATCATCCCTTTAATCCCAATGCAAAAGCCAGGGGCGGCAATGATGTGAGGAATTTGACTTAAAGCCGACATTTGGCAGCCCGTTCAAAGGAGTCGGTTATAGCGAGGGCCTCATGCTCTATGGATATACAACTGTCCTTTCAAGAAGACATCGGGAATGTGCTTAAGCCGCAAAGCAAATGCTATTCAGATGGAGACAATGTGGCTTCTGTGGTCTCTTCTTTTAATTAACACTGGATAATAATTGGGTTAAGTCAAAGGTGTGTTTAGTGTAAACTGTCATTCAGGATTCTGCGTTATTATGGACAAATCCAGTTTTCAGGATATTGTGGATCGCTTTCCCTTCACAAAACAAATGTCAGCTCTAAGTTAGATTTATAAGGAGAGTCATAACTATAAGAGTGCAACACCAATTCTAAAGACTGTACATCCATCAATACCACAAAGTACCTCCATAAAAAATGCCTCTGAATCTCTGAATGATGTGAACCTTGCTAGATTATATGGGAAGCTCTCATTATTTATAGTGTCACCATTTGTATTATTATATTGTGTTAAAATGTCGAATCAATTGAAAGAGTCAGTGATTCTTTCTGAGAGTCAATTTAAATTTAAATATGGTCAAAGGCTGCCCTCTGTTGGTCAAAAAGTAAAATATGGTACCAATATATTATTGTTTATCGTTATATAAGTAAAGTTCCTTAACGTAATTTCGGGAGGAGTGAACCCATCTGATCTTTCAATTAACTGCCGGAGAATTTAAGCAGCCGTGAAAAGTACCACAACAACAGAAAGTACGACCACAGGTACAACAACTCCAGAAAGTACTACAACGGAAACAGGAAATAAACGTGTGATTGATTGCTGTCCTCACAAATCAATTACTTAAGCAATGTTAAAATCAGATACTCTAAGATTTTTACTCAAGTGGTATTGGAATTGGTGACTTGTAACTTGTAAAGGAGTCGTTTTCGCTGTAAGGGATCTGTATTATTTACTCAAGTAGCCTATGGTTTTCAGGAACTCTTTTCACCTCTGTACAAGATTCACATTGGTTCTAGTTTTACACTTGTGTCGTAGGTCAACCAGTGCATATACAGAGCATTTGTGCGCTGCATACAGTAAACATGCTGCGTTCTGTAGATAGTAAGCATGGTTTTCAAAGATTATTTTGTGAATACTGCCTTCATGTGAAATCTGAATGATCATAAATACCAGCATCCTAGTAGAAATTGGACATGAATGCCCTCTCAAGTTGTATTGGCCACTGGGAAAAAGAGATCATTTTGATACCCGAGATGGATGGGTCATAAACTTCAACCAGCGATCAGTTAAACTTTAACTGATCGCTGCTGTCACTGTGACTGCTATTCTGTATTAGTTTTCTCCACAACAGCTGCATCGTCATGTCTTGTTGTTAAAGTAGTGCATATTATTTACATATATGAATAATCATTTGAAGTAGGCATTGTGTGTTTTATACACAGTGAAAATAGCCTGTATTTGACCGAAAATCCATCAGCAAGCTGGTCAATGTTTATATGGTTGTCAATGAATGGGCCGCTAAATATCATTTTGGCTTTAATAAGATATTCCCAATAAATAGGTGTATGGGATCAAATTCCCGCCAAATATATAGCGGTCGTGTATAAAAAAATAATAAGCGTGAATCAAAAATTTAAAAACACATGTAAAAATATATTGCACAAACTGAAAAAAATAATGCAAAATGATCAGAATAGCAAACAACGTGGTCACGGATCAAAATATAATAAGCGTGAATAAAGAAATAACAAGCATGAATAAAAACTTTAAACACATTAAAAGTTATTTTGCACAAAACTTAAACTTATGGTCATGCTTTGTTAAAAAGTATGGTTTTATTACTGTGTACTTTGTGCTTTCTTGCATTTTCTGCTCATATTTTACTCTTTTGTACGCTTGTGATGTTTTTCTCTTCGCTCTTCTTTCTATGTTCTGCGCTTGCTCTTCCAAATGTTGCAGTTCGAGTTTCATGTAAATTAGGGCGGGCTTAAGCGTCACCATTGGTCCACTAGTTCTAGATTGACAGATACTCCTCTAGCCAATCAATCGAAGAGGGGAGTTGACGTCACACTAATGCGACTCGTGGTACAAGCTGTTTATGTTTGTACAATTTCTTCAATTCCATTATAATATACTAAAATGTTATTTTTCTAATACTATTATATACTGTTAAATTTCTTATTTGTGCTTTGATATGTGCATTTATTAAATTCATTATTTTCGCTTGGCATACCAGCGTGATTACGTCACCGCACACTTCAGTGGGTGGTGCGCGCCCGTGATGCACTTCATTCTGAGTAAATATAACAACAAAGAAGCACTGCTGCACTCTCTTTTATTTCATTTTTCTTTAACCATTATACTCCTTTTCAGGAGTGCTACACTTACAAGGGAAGACGGCAGTTCAATTTAACTTTACAAAGGCTTTCAAGCAGTAAAGCTATCTGATCTCTGGACATAAATAATTAAATTCATTTTTTTTTAGATACATGAGAATGTTAATGTGCACACTGGTAATTGGTGTTAAACAATATTACTTGGCTCATGATGTCAATATGTTAAGGCTGCTTGTAAGCGAAACATCCTGCAATTATGAAACACTACAATTCGTTGCAAAAACTAAGTTAAAAACGGCCATTGTCTGAAGACTTTAGGACTTTGACCTGTCGACGCATTGCCTACCTTTTTTTTATTAACCTCGCCAAATTTGACAAGATTATTGAAAAAGATTGTGTTACAGAGAAGATATAGAGAAACCAGTTGAATTTAATACAGTGATTTATTACAAACTTACTGTGTTTACATACATAGCTACATAATTGCATATTACTTTAGAATTAATGTTTTAAATATAGCTTAAAATTTGAATACAGCAACATCTCCATCAGCGATA
The DNA here is from genome assembly GCF_964197995.2 of Scardinius erythrophthalmus. Lineage (NCBI taxonomy): Eukaryota > Metazoa > Chordata > Actinopteri > Cypriniformes > Leuciscidae > Scardinius > Scardinius erythrophthalmus. The sequence continues at coordinate 5,913,872 of NC_138226.1, read as the reverse complement.
GGTAACGTTGTTTCTAGAGTGCCGCTGTCCAGCAGAGTTTAGCGTCAACTCCGATTAAAAACCTCACCTGTCTTAAATATCCTAAAGACGATGATTAGCTGGTTCAGGTGTGTTTGATTAGGGTTGAAGGAGCTAAACTCTGCACCCAGGACCGACATTACACATCCTTGTTATTGATTAAATATGAAAGTAAAACGGCCAGGAGGTGGTGGCTGCTCGGAGAAGATCGACGCTCGCGGTGCCAGGTCAAGTGCATTAGAGGTGAATGATGGATCATCAGACAGGCATAACTGTAACAGGTCGTTGTTAGGATGACGAATTTAACTATACCATATTGCCAGGTATACGTATACCGGCAACAGTTTGAGTTGCAGGCACACATGCAGTTTAAAGGTGTCCTGTTGATGGTCGTCTTCCTGTATAACAAGTAAGCATCACTAGCCACCACGAGTCGCATTGGTGTGACGTCAACTCCCCTCTTCGATTGATTGGCTAGAGGAGTATCTGTCAATCTAGAACTAGTGGACCAATGGTGACGCTTAAGCCCGCCCTAATTTACATGAAACTCGAACTGCAACATTTGGAAGAGCAAGCGCAGAACATAGAAAGAAGAGCGAAGAGAAAAACATCACAAGCGTACAAAAGAGTAAAATATGGGCAGAAAATGCAAGAAAGCACAAAGTACACAGTAATAAAACCATACTTTTTAACAAAGCATGACCATAAGTTTAAGTTTTGTGCAAAATAACTTTTAATGTGTTTAAAGTTTTTATTCATGCTTGTTATTTCTTTATTCACGCACGCTTATTATATTTTGATCCGTGACCACGTTGTTTGCTATTCTGATCATTTTGCATTATTTTTTTCAGTTTGTGCAATATATTTTTACATGTGTTTTTAAATTTTTGATTCACGCTTATTATTTTTTTATACGCGACCGCTATATATTTGGCGGGAATTTGATCCCATAGTAACGGAGGCCAGCTAGTAGTTGCTGTGAGAGTAAACCTTTTAACCTCTTTAGCCTCCTTGTTAGAGCGCCTGACTCTCATGCCGGAGACCCGGATTCGAGACCCGCACGGAGTGGGGTGTGAAGGACCCGGTGAGAGGGGTTACATAGGCAAGAATAAAGCAATAGTCACTGTGAGTTGCTTCATCTTAGCCACAATTATCTGATTGACAGCGGCAAAGCAAACCATCTACAGTTACAGCAGTGTGTTGTTGTTCTAAGTTTGACACTAGAGGGTGCTGTGACTTTTTGTTATTTTCCAACAAAATTGATTTGTGTGGAATATTATGTAGTTTGCGATAATTGCTGGATTTATGACAGTCTCATAACATTAGCTGTTTTTTATAGTCAGTATTTCAGTAAATTCTCAACCTTTATTAGAAAAGTGGTGTCATCTGTACACATAGAGTTTCTACTTGTTTTATTTAAGTTTAACGCTTCCCAGACAGATGTGGACCGACACTGTTGCTGTCTGGGAAGCGTTAAACTTAAAAAAAAACACATTACACATTAAAAACAGAATGTGTACAGATGACACCACTACACGAGATGAAGTGAGAGAAACAAAGACAAAACTGAACACAAGTAGAAACTCTATTTTTGTAGAAACTCTGAAATGAACTGAAATTCGTTTTCAAAATGATTCTCAACTAATGGATTGAAAAATGAGTCACAGCTCTTTTCTGAATCATTACTTTTCTAATAAAGGTTGAGAATTTACTGAAATACTGACTATAAAAAACAGCTAATGTTATGAGACTGTCAAATCCAGCAATTATCCCAAAACTACATATTCCACACAAATCAATTTTCTCCCTGATACTTTATGCAACAATGCCTCTTAATTCATAGGTAGGCAAAAAAAAAAAAAAAAAAAAAATTGAACATTCCATTTGTAATCGGTAGCATTCTTTTCCCTTTGTTGTTGTTACAATAAACAAATTACCATGTAAAGTTAACTTTTACTGGATGAAATCATATTTAGATTTTTTTTTTACTAACCAGACAGTCCTCATGGCCCATAACACATTAAGAGGGAATTCAATGTCAAGCCTATAATAGCCTGTCAATTCAAACAAGGTCCAAGAAAGAAGTTTACCATTAACTGGTGTTAATTGTATACTGCTCTGTTTCTGTATGTACAGTATATTGTTTGCATATTTATGCAATATCTATTATTTGTATTGCAATGTCTATTTCTAATATTCTTTCACAAGTGGGATAGCTTTATTTATTCTATTGAAAAAAAAAAAAAAAAGGAATTTGAGGATTTTGGGTTAGGCTGGTTATTGTTCAATCCTGGTGTTTGGAGTGTGAGACAAAGGTACTGATAACTAAATGCTGAAAGACTAAAACACACAGGAGTCATGTGTGGAGTAGGTTTAAAAGTATTTACTGACTAAAACTGTTACATTAATTAGCAATTTGTACCAAAAAAACAAACAAAAAAAAAACAGACAAACAGATTAAAATTCAGGGTGATAACTAATTTCTGTAATAATGTTTATACTATTTGTTTAGCTGTTTTCAGAGTCACTGCTGCTGTCGCTGCTCTCTAGTGTTTCAGCATTTTCAAACAAGAATTTGTGACAACATGCCAGAGTCGTGGCTACAAGGTGTTTTAAGGAAGTTACAGAAACATGAATTTACTTTCTAGTTGGTTATTATTGTCAGACAGACTAGACAATATTGCAGTGGGAAATTCCACAGCTAATATACACACATTCTCCCATAGAGAGTCACAGGTGGCTGGAGACAGCAGCACACTTCAGTGCATTTAGATTTATAAACCTGAGTGTGTGACACTGATGAATGCAACTCTGCACTTTACAAAGTCTCTGGGCCTCTTCTACTCAAAACTATAAACATCATAGACTACAAGAATACAGGCTACAACAGACTGCAGGTGTCAGTAAAAACACGTATGTGATGTGTAAAATCACTGCTGTGAACTACAGGGCACAAGGATCATTAAGCCCATGTGCAAAAATCTATCCGTTCCGACCTAAACATAACCCTCACAGAAACCTGTGCAAAACACTAGATTTGTGATTCGACAGATTTATATGGGTTTCCCATATTAGTGAGGACATTATTGAATAGCGAGGACATACATACTGGACCTTATAAGTAACAAACACAGTGATATTCCTATCATTATGTGACATTCCATAGATGTAATGATTGTTATACTGTAAAAACTGTATTCTGTCCCCTACCCCTAAACTTACCCCTAAACCTACCCATCACAGAAAATTTCTACATTTTGACAATTTGAATAAAACTTCAATTGCTTTGTTTTTATACCAGTTTTACAAATAAGGACGTCCCCAAAGGGAGGTTTTTGAGTTTTTTTTTCAGGGTTTGCTTACATCTGGGTACAAACTTGTCCCCAAAACATGGTTAAGTAAGTACACACACACATGCGCGCGTGCGCACACACACACGTGACCGTACACACACACATGTTGGCTTTCATGTTTTGTGGGGACATTCCATAGGCATTATGATTTTTATACTGTACAAACTGAATCTATCCCCTAACCACTACAGAAACTTTCTGCATTTTTACAGTTTCATAAAAAGATAAAAAGGACTACACACACATCCAGAGGAAAGAAAAATCTAATCTCTTAAACATCTCAAATGTTTCTCCTAGACAAAAATGAGGTTACTTTAACATCAAATGGAGACTTTTGCTTGCGTCTCCTGCTTTCACACTTGTCTCCTGGGACAAAAACTTGAACACTCTCACAACGGTCTCCTTTAAAGGTTCAGAAGAGATCTCATCAACATCACACTATGTGCTCAGATTTTTCTGCTTAGCTACCCTAGTGAAAAAAAAATATTATACTTAAGCACAATTTATTCGTATGTACTTTAGTATAACTAAATGGATTTATGGCATATATAAATTATACTTAAATACTTAAAATCTGTTAAATTCGAACAACTAATTTTGTACTAAATGCATTTTAGTTGTCCAAAAGCTATGCTGAAGTTCAACTGAAGTTGTATACTTGTTTGTGCTAAAGTGGAACTATTCCAAATATACTTAAGTACACTTTAAATAACTACTCTTGTATTTAAGTTTTGAAATGTCGAAATTTAATCAGCAAAAACTTCAAATGTATTTCGGTGACATTACAATTGCAATTCAATTACACTGTAAGAGTGTTGAACATACATTAATATTATACTGATAACAACGGAGGTTATTCTATCCTTTACTTTTAGTGAATTTAAAACACATTCCAATGGAATTCCAAGTAAACTTGGAGTGTATGACATCATTATTGTGTGCTTCAAATACAATAAAGTAATCTTTAAAAAATAATGGCACAGCTTAAGAATTTGTCATTACTGACACCACCAGTATAGCAGTAACTCACTTATCTAGACAACATCAGTGAAACAATGGAAACAGATAAATGTACATTGAATGTAAACGCAACGGACTGTATTAGAACCTGGGTCTCTGCCAAACACCATGCAGACATGCATCACGCAAAACTGGGGTTACTTTGTGTTCTTTCCATACTGTTACAAGTACTGCTATATGCAAACAGACTTTTCCATCAATGACAGCACAAATTATATGGATTTAAAGACGCAGAGAAATGTCTCAATATAGGCGTAGTAAGCGGTGCGTGAAAATTAACGCAAAACTGTATAGAACATGAAAGTGCGTTAAACAAGCTGTTGAAGAAATAAAGCCAGCAGACACAACATTAAATATAATCTGCAGAATGTTTTCCCTTTTACCTGACATGATCTTTCATTAACACTGCAGGAAGGAATTGCATTAACCAGCATAACATAGTTTTATTCTTGTGCACTAAAACACAAACAGTTCTGTTGTTTGGTGGAAGAATGTGAACTGAACTGTGAACAGAACTGCTTGAGTTTCAGTGTGTGGATGGAATAAAAACATCCGTAACATTTCTCTGCCGATTGTCTCTGCGCGCTTCAACTCTCCATGTTCTGCAGAACTGCTCCTGATGTAAAACGCAATGAAATGATTTGGGATTTGACTGTCTCTCATTACGCTGCGGATTTAAATGTGACGCATGAATTTTAATTATTGTAATACATTTTACGTTGTTACTTTTCATGCGGTTAAAGGGACAGTTCACCCAAAAACGAAAATTCTGTCAGTAATTAGCCTACTCACCCTCATGTTGTTCCAACCCCGTAAGACCTTCGTTCATCTTCGGAACACAAATTAAGATATTTTTGATTAAATCTGAGAGTTGTCTTACTCCTCCATAGGCTTCTCAGTGATTGAAACTTGCTGGCCCAGAAAATGTATTAAAAACATCGTTAATATAGTCCAAGTGACTCCAGTGGCTCAATCTTAAGTTTATAAAGCGACGAGAATACTTTTTGTGCGCAAAAACAAACAAAAATAACGACTTTATTCCACTTTTCATTTCCTTCTCTCTGGGCCTCGGATCTTTTCACGTAGTGTTTAAGCGTAGCGCATCTGTGTTGCACGTCACCACGTAGGCACACTATTGGCCAACGCCGGTCATGTGAACAGATGTTTTCAAAGCATCGTTTTGCTTACTTGAAGGCAACCTTAGCGTGATATTGGCCTTTTTAAGATAACAGCGTGGTTGTTGTGAGAGCACGATTTCGCGCCAATCTGTAAGCAAAGTCACGTCAGACCTAGTTTTGCTGCAGTTTTGCAGAGGGATAGCAACAGACAGATGAATGTTGAAATGTTAATTTTTCGGGATATTTTATAGGAAAATACTAAAACGGGAAGACAGCGGGAAAAGAGCTCAAATACATGAGAAACCCGGAAAAAACGGGAGGGTTGACAGCTCCTAACTACACTTTTTTTAGTCTCTCACACACCCCACCACTGTCCAATAGGCCAATATCACGCTAAGGTTGCCTTCAAGTAAGCAAAACGATGCTTTGAAAACATCTGTTTTTCTGGAAGGGCAAGGGGGTAGCAATAGGACAACAGTAGACTGACAGGTCAGATGGAAGGGCTAACATGTTATGAGAGTAAGTTATTAAAATACGGGATATTTTACAGGAAAATTTGTCCACATACTGGTCCCTGGTTTCCCTATTTAACGTATCCCGGTAAATTCCACATAATTTTCGGGATTTTAACATCTTTTTTCTTTCTCCCAACTCTGCTTCTCCTCGTTCGACTTGCTGTATGTTTACATTCGCGAGGTCATCAACATGGCCGCCACGCCAAGTATGACGTCACGACGCCTAAGCCCTATAGGAAGAGAATTGGCACTCTCTGCTTACTTCCGGTTTCTGGACTGGCTGCAGTAACACGTCTCTGTCCATGCGGGGGCGCTCGCAGGCGAGTGCAGAATGAATGGAGGTCTATGGCGAAAAAAACTCAAAATCCACTTTTCTCAGGATACAATTTTTTGTCTAGTAATTTGAATGTTGTATTTGAAAGGAGATGCAAAGAAATTACACATTGCTGGGTATTAGATTTTTTAGAGTCACTTATTTGGTTTAAAAAGTCTTTTAAAATGTCAATGACGTCAGAATGCTGACATCATTAGCAGAATGCTAGCGTGTTATGGGCAACAACAACTCAACCTGTAAGAAATCGAAAAGAAATAAGTACTCGTTCATTCAACTTTCGACCTATAACCCATGTTGAACTTGCAAAACCTACAATAAAATCAGAGATTTCTCAACAGTAATCGGGTGAAAGAGACACATTTAGCCGTCTAGTCCCATAGACTCCCATTCAGTCTGCACTCGCCCGCGATCACCTCCAGTGGAATTCTAATGGAACTGCAACCAAGATCGATACCAAGATCGAGATCAGAGAGTTACTCCTGTATACATGGAATTTGTAATCAATTGGCAATATCCCGATGTAAACGGCGACGCACGGTTAGCGGCTGGACGTACGGACAACCTTAAGACGCAATATGCGTCATTTCCGATTCTTCTTCCCAACAGCAGCAGCAGCACGCGGATAATGAATAGTTCGGGGCAGATAGCGATCGCCTTTGTTTGCGCTTTCCTCCTCGCTCCAAAAGTGTGGTGCTGTGCTGCGTCTCGCCATGTTTACTTCTACTTCTTGTTTACTTCCGGTATACTGCACGCGGGTTTCTGTATGCGCCGTCTCTACTCAAAAGACCAAGATTCCTTGCGAATAGAACATGCTCAGAACACAAATCAATGTTCCTTTTGATGGGGATATGCCGATACGCGTTTACATGAATCAAGGAAATTTCTCTGGCATTTTTCTTTTTGCTGTATCGAAAATATATCGAACCGTACCGAAACGAACCAAACCGTGACACAAGTGTATCGAACCGAACCGTGAATTTTGTGAACTGTTACACCCCTAATATATACACATACATATACTGTAGTCTATATGTTAATAGACTATATACAAATAGTGAGTTCTTCAATCATTGTAACTGTAATTAACAAATTACAGTTAACACATTAATGTCCTAATAAGACATGTCATGGGGAAAGAACAAATAAAAGTTTTTCCATTTTCCCAACAGAAAGCTGGGCATTATGTAATCCTTAATAAAAAACAAATCAGACCAAAAACAAAACAAGTTTCAACATGTAAACCACAAAATGTACAAAATATATAAATTTCACAATGCAATCTGTTTAGAAGATAGTAATTGCAATAGTAATATTTGTAAATGAGTTCAAAAGAAATTCGTTTTTTAATTAAATATTTATTTCCACATTTAATTCCACATCAGAAAAAATCAGTCATTCTAAAATACTAATAATAGAATAATCCAATATATTAGTGCGGGAGACGATGGGCCCTATCACATTGGTGGCGCGTTGCTATTTTGAGGAACTGAAATAGACTGAGCCATTGACCAACAAAAACCTGGTCTAAAGTCAATGGCACAGTATTTTTGTTTTTGTTTTGTTATTTAAAGGGTACATTAGTAATATCAGTGAATGTAGAGAAATCTAAGGACATTTAGATATTTTTATGAAGCATTTTAACTCAGACGGGACAGCATTCATAACTACAGCATAATCTTTAGGATTGACTGGAATATTATATTACATGAGAAATACAGAGCAGGTCAACATAAGTTTATCATGGTTAAAAAGTTCAGGTTAAAAAGTTCAAAAGTTCCTCAAAATATATCAAGCAATTCTCAAAAAATTACATGTTATATAAAATATACCGGTACTTATTAATCCAGATACTTTAAAACACCTGTTTGGTGAAGTTTGTGTTTATAGATTAAATTCCAAAAAGAGCAAGAAGGAGGCTGGCCGCACACTGAATTCAGCACAGACTACAGAAGTCTATCAAAACTTTTTTTTTCCTCTGGATTGCATAGTGCAAAAAGTGCAAAGTGAATTAAAAACAAATGAACAGGAGCAAATGTTTCAGCACACTGCTATCTTCAGTGCTCACTCTGCAACAAACATTCACCATTTTGTTGGAAAATGAGCAATTAGGGGTCATCAGCTGAAATTAATTATCACAAGTACAACTCTATCACAGGTGGAGCTCCAAGAGAGTCTGATAATTGGCATGCATGACAAAATATTACAGGGATTCAATTATAGCAACAGCAAAAAAGGACAATGCATATAAGACAAAAAATAAATACAAATTAATAATTACATTCCAAGAAAGTAGCGTCTGTTTTTCAGGGAGAGGATAAAATACATTTCATTTGCTTCTTTTAAAAAAAAATAATTTTAATAAATTTGACCTTTATTCAGCTGCTCTTTATAATATGAAAATCAAACAATTACGTCCAGATATAATATTTTCAAAATAACCAAATTAACACTTGATTTTGTCAATAGTACTCAGTCAAATGGTAATATCTTTAAACATTTCAAACTAGTGTTTTTGATATTTTCTGTAGAGTTGTTTTAATGTAACAAAAGAATTACTACCAAGGTGAAAAAAAACTGCAAAAGAAAAACAAATCTTACAAAATGCATCAAAATAAATAAGGAAAGAACAAAATGGCTTTGATTCAGTGACAATAAATACACTTTTTTTTTTTTTTTTTTTTTTTGCTGTACTCCAGTACAGTTTCTTTTGAAACATCTGTTTCATATACTTATTTTCTATAGATTAAAAGACAAGACAAGTCCTGTCTTTTAATCTTTAAAAAAATCAGTAACAGCAACATGCATGTTTCAAAAAAAAAAAATTCCAGTGTCACATGCAGCAGTGATGAAAGAATCACTCATTTGAAAACCTCTACATTTTCTTCAGAAACGTAATTCCATGTTAGTGTTTTTTTTTTTTTTTTTTTTGTTCTTTTATTCTTTGTTGATTTCTCAACAGATTATGTGTAAATGGATTGCAGATGTGGGAGTCAGAGGTGTGTGAACATGCAGGCCAGACAAAGATCACTTGAGCAAAACACACATGTAACTGCATGTTATGCCACACATATAGAAATATTTTTTTATACTGTACAAACTGTATATTCTATCCCCTAATAATATATATATATATATATATATATATATATATATATAATTTTTTTTTTTTTTTTTGTGGTTATTATGTCTAACTTTAGGATAGGCTTAATGTATTCATAAACATTGTAATGAACTCTCAATACTAATGTAATTATTGTCCAATAATTGTTAGGTTTAAAGCACTTAATTAATGACATTTCCCAATTTTCATTGAGAACTTTTTACAGTCAATAAGTTGTTAAAGCATTTCCTAACACTTTACAAATGAGATAATTAAATGATAACACTTTAATTACATTGACAATGAATGGAAAAACTCACTATGGTCTATTAATCTATTAACTACAGTTTATAAACTATTAATTAACTTTAAACTAATAGTTTGCAAATGATTTGTAAATACGTATAAAGTGTTGCCTTTTTTCACGCTTGGCACTAATTGCACCAAAAAAAGGAACTAGTTAATTTTCAGTTATGTTACTGTGTGTGTGTGTGTGTGTGTGTGTGTGTGTGTGTGTGTGTGTGTGTGTGTGTGTGTGTGTGTGTGTGTGTGTGTGTGTGTGTGTGTGTGTGTGTGTAACCTACTTAAACATATTTTGGGGACAAATTTGTACCCAGAATTGAGCAAAACCTGACAAAATCTCCAAAAACTTTCTTTTGGGGATGTCATTGTTTGTAAAAAAAAAAAAAAAAAAAAAAAAAGAAGAAGAAAGTAATTAAAGTTTTTTTTAGAATTGTAAAAATGCAGAAAGTTTTCTGTGATGGCTTCCCAGACAGATCTGGACCTCATCTGGGCAGTGTGGGATCCCAGTGTACCAGATGAGGGCCGGATCTGGGCCAACACTAAGTTGCTGTCTGGGATGTGGGTTAAGAGTAAGTTATAAAATATATAACTATCTGTATATAAAGACAACAGAATTCTATGCAATGTACCCATTTAGATAGCTAAGTAAACGTGTATTTTTTGTTTGGTTGTATTTTTAGTCCCGATGAGGAAAAACATCTTATAAATCATGCTAACTGAGGTTTTCTGTGATTTTGCAGTTTTCTATGCAGAAGGCTTCCTGTGATGGGTAGGTTTAGGGGTTTAGGGGACTAGAATATACAGTTTGTACAGTATAACAATCATTATGTTTATGGAATAGAGGGTAGCACTTTAATAATAATAAGTATACAGTAATAAAGTACTTACAAATCATGTACAACCTGTTTATTGTTAATTCATAATTCATATACTGTAGTCTCTACCTTGTTATCCCCAAAGCTAAACATAACCACTTAAATAAATGAATTAATAAATGTAAATACGGTATGTTTTGGCAATTCTAAGTAAATGTATGTGTGTTTGAAAAAAATGCATACAAATACATACAAGATCACATTGTTAGAGTTAAGGTTAGGATACAAAGCATACAAAATATTATTTTATAAACACATGAGCATATTAAACAATAATCATTTGTAAATCATTTAAGAGGAAAAAGTCAATGACTTTGTAAGCATGAGATAATCAGAAATTAAAAGTGAACTTCATTTCAAAATGAACCCAGAACATCCAAATCTCAAACCTTTCATGATGTTACAGTTCACTCGTACTGTAAATGAAGTTGCTTCTGTTGTAACAGCTGTGGTCTGTATGTTAATGAAGTTGAGACACCCCCATTTTCTGAGAAGGTTCTCTGTGTCCCACACCCATTCAATCCTACAATTAATGAGCATTTGCTCAGGATATGATCAACCCAAATGGTACATAAAAAAATATTACTGATTTTCTTCTTCTCTGGGATAATTATGGCATTTTGGGAATGAGCTTATCGTAAAATATACTTTGGAGTGGAATCTGAGTCGAGGCAGACTACAATTTCTTACAATCCCCCCTTTGATGCTCTTGGCCCAAAAGAAGCATCACATTCACTCCCTTTTTTCACAGATTACACCTCCCTTCCCTATAGGGCAGGTGACCAGTGGCGGTGAAGCCTTAGGTTGTCCTCTTCTGACCACTCTGGAATCTTACCCGTCATTTGATCGACATCTCCTGCACACTGGTTACAGCTCCATTCAATAAAGCAGAATTATCAAAGAGTCTCTCATAAAATTTGAAACTATGAAATATTTCTTGAGTTTGGAAGAGAGACATTCAAGAACCATCACAGTCAGCGTGAAATAACCTAAAGAGATCATGGAGGTATCTGCAATTTGACATTTAAACATAGAACACATAACAATGCATTTGGCAAATTATTAGAAAGATACAGAATACACATACAGCTGTTTTAAAGTGTATATCCCAACTTAAACCAGAATAGGCAATATCTAAGTCTCCATCATGCATTTTTTTTGTCAAAATCATGTCTTTTTCTTCAAGGCCTTGTTGGGCTTTCACAATGTGGCTATCTTTCCTTTGCATCAATTATATTAGCAAATTGTTTAGTTTTGATAACTCAAAAAAATCTACAATCAATATAATACAATATAATGTGTGTGTGTGATGTGCATGTGTTTTTCATTGTGTCCATTTTCTCAGTGTGGGATCCTTTTATCCACATATGTCCAATCAGTACATATTTTCTGCATTCAAGTGTGTATTTATTTGTCTCTGTCTAGTGTCATGTGCAGTGAGTCTGTGTCTGTGTGCACTTCTTGCTGTGTGAGTGTCCTTTGCCCACTTGTTTTCTGTCTAGGTGGAAAGACTGCTGTCTGTTGTCTCTGAAATGGTTTGATTTCCCCTTGTCTCCTTTTTCATTTGAACCATTAGTCCTTCTAGAAGAAGCAGTCACTGGTGTTGTTTGAGTCTGTGCCGTTCCATAAATCCCATGATGGGTCTCAGGGTTTCGTATAGTAACTGTCACAGTAACTCGCTCTAAACCACACTACACTGTTTTTTTTGTTATTGTTTTGTTACAAAAAAAAAGCTTACAGTACTTAACCACAGTTCTTCGGGCTGAAACAATATTCAGTTTAAAACTCTGCTTCCGGTTATTGTTTTAAACTTCACAGTGGGTCAGACTCACTACACTATACCACAACAGTTGTATAGTGACCACGAAGAGTTGGGTCTATCCATTTACTTATTGCATTAAGATGGATTTGACTAAATTCCATTTAGAATTTCCTCAGAAGTATAATTACAGTTTCAATTACATTAGAAACGCACAACTGCACAACTTGTTTGCTGGATTAAAAATTGACAAATGTATTAAACTGAACCACAAGTGATGCAAATGAAAAGTTTGATAGTAATAAGCATTATTGTATATAGTTAAAGTCGACATGAAATCAAAATGGACGCTATTTACTTTGTTAGCGCATATTACTAGTCTTGTGGTGAACAATTAATCCGTGCAAGTTATACACAGAAAAAAATTGTTTGCCGTGGTAATCTTTAATCAAAGTCTGAAAAGTTACTTCCGGTCTGGAATGGCGTTCCTTCTCTGATGACGTCACGATGAAACACTAATTTTGTGTAGTTTTTTTTTTATTGTTTTAACCTTTATTTATCCAGGTAAACTGTTTGAGAACCACTTCTCATTTACAAACATGACCTGGCCTGTGGATGAAAAAGATACTTTGTAATTGTGTGTAGCCTACTGGTCTAACATAATTGAAAATATACTAGAATGTCTGTTAACCGTGCATTTCTGATGACCTGAAACTAGTAGTTTAGAATATTTTGAATATTACAGTAAAGCAAAGTTATGTGCAGATGGAATACTTAAAATATATACAAAATATATGTTTGGTAAATTAATATGTAATGTACAAATTAATTACTATTATTAATATTATTAATAATATAAAATTAATGTTTTTAAATATTTTAAGAAAAGAAAAACAGCTTTTTTGAGATTTTGGGTGATTCTTTTGTGGTTAGGACTAAGCATTTTGACAGTCTATCATCAGTAATACCAAAATAAATACATCTGAAAAAGTTAAAAGGTAGATAATATATAGATAAATAATATATAAGTTAAAGATAGATGATAAGTCATGAAGTTCATCCATAGGTTTTCTTGTTTTTCCAGATTTTTTTCTTTGACATGTTAGTTTTCTCACTTCAAAATGAAAGGTATTTATGTGGGCTGCTTCAGTGAAGTTTCATTGGAAATCTGCAAAATTTGCCACAGTACAGTGTGTCATACATGATTATACAGTCATGTACCTCCCAAGAAAAAAATGATACTGTAGATAGATACTGAGATACTGAAAACAGCCGTTTTGATTGCACAAACTCACTGGTTTTAGTTACACAATTTGGAACTTTTTGTTCTGGGAACGTTTTGTCCCCATATCGGTATATAAATATATTAAACATAATAACAATCAAACATAGCCCAACACACATAAAGGGGGAACATGAATAATAACAGCATCAAGTATGACAACACAAAATAAATACATATATCAACAATAAGAAATGGGGTCCAAATGTGATTTAAAATAAATAAATCTGTAGAGGAGTGAATCAGGAGCTCCAAAGGAATGATCTTAAAAGTTTATGCCAGCCTTAGAGAGGGTGATTTATCCCATCACCCATTTAGACATCAAAATATTTTTCCCAACAAGTAAAAAAATCATCTAGCATGTTTATTGGAGATTAATTTACACGGAAGACCTTGAAGTAATGATAACCGGTCCAAATCCAAGACAGAACCAACTATATGACTCATCTATGTTAGTTTTTATATTTAATTCCACATCAGACCATCACTGTCATTCTAAAACAATAGTAATAATAATATAATGCAATATATTAGTAGTGCTGGAGACGATATCCCTTTAAACAAACACATTGATTATTGTTCTAAATGGGGTAAAGAGAAACAGATCTGACTATAGAATAAGCAAGATCAGTGGATGTAGAGAGAGCTTAATATTTTTATGAAGTATTTTAACCAAGATGGGACAGCATTCAAATACAGCATAATCTTTAGGAGTGACTGGAATATTACGAGAGAAATACAGAGCAGGCCAACATAAATGTATCGGTTAAAACGTTCACTCACCAAAATATATAATTACAAAAGCAATTAAGCTCATGAGACTTAGTTGTGATTCTCAAATATCTCTCATCTTATTATCAACAGTGTCTCAGATGTTTCTCCTAAAATTCCTAAGGAGAAATAAAAGAAGGCACAACTAAAGCTCTGAGAAAAAGGAGTCCAAAATGAGAATGGACTTTGAGAACCATAGGAGATCTCTGTATTGTCTTGCAGAGGTTGCTGTTCTTTTATTATTATTGTTGTTTGCCATTGGGGTTTTCACCTTTAATGGACAGGATATTAGGAGGAGAGACAGAAAGCAATGGGAGAGGCGAGAAGGGAAGAGATCTCAACAACATACACACACTGCTCAGATGTTTCTCCTGTTTTTCTCTAAATAGTCAGGAGATCTCAACAACCCCTAGTGAAAAATAAATATACTAAAATGTATTTGAAATACTTTTATGCTTAATATACTACAAATACATTTTCATATTTATGTAGTTAACTAATGCCAATGCCTATGTTTTCTTTGTTCACCAAGTAATTTACTGGTCAGACATAATTAACAAATTAATCATGACAAACCAAATTAATTGTAATTGTATTAATTATACCATTGATGAAAAAAGCTGATACCAAGGTATTTTAGGCCTACAATTCTAACATAATTTTTCATGAAAAATCATGATTTTATTTTAATTTTTTTTTAAAGTAAGGTTAATTTAAGAAGCTTCTTGCAATACTCTCCTAAATGCGTAATAAAACGTACTCGGTTACTAACGTAACCTCGGTTCTCTCTAGAAGAGGGAACGAGTACTGCGTTTTATCAAAACGCTACGGGAAAAGTCTCTTTTCACGAAACACTGAAGCAAAAAATTATCCTTTAATTTTCATATATGTAAAACGCGTTGCGGCAGCAGCAGACAGCTATGGCAAGACGGCTTGCTCGCTCATTGGCTGCTCTGCGGCAACTGCTTAAGCCTATCGAGCGAGGCCTGGGATGACATCAGGCCAATGAGGGCGCTTCGCGCCCTCCTCGCCACTTCCCGCCGAAACGGGCGTGGCTTACCTCTATAAAAGGAGCTCGAGAAGGCTGACTCACTTGATTTTGATCGCCGAAGCGAACCAGAGTGAACCGTACGCACGGCAGAGAACGCAGTACTCGTTCCCTCTTCTAGAGAGAACCGAGGTTACGTTAGTAACCGAGTACGTTCTCTTACGAGAGTCCTCTCGTACTGCGTTTTATCAAAACGCTACGGGAACCCCTTGCAAAACGCCGTGCGTGCTGGGATAAAAACACTGATCACCGGAAGCTTTTTCAGGCATACAGTGCATAATCACCAGATTGACTCACACAGAGTCAGGGAATAAGGGTGAGAGCCTTAAATCCCTAAATTTTAGCGTCGTAGAAAAACATGTCCACAGACGCAAGTATAATCATCACATAGACAGGGTAGGGAACCTGAACTAATGTGGAAAATGTAGGTCTTACACAGTTCTGCCCAAGATAGTCGGTAGCGCATAGCGCATGAGTTTCAGCGGTCTGATTAGACGGCTGAACAGATTACACCGACAAAAGCTTAGCCTGCAAGGCGGGAACCTCTAGGTTATAAAACCTGATAAATGTAGACGGCGAGGCCCAACCTGCCGCCGTACATATATCCTGTAGGGAAATCCCGCTGGACCAAGCCCACGAAGAAGCAACGCTTCTCGTAGAGTGCGCTCTGACTCCCAAAGGGCATGGAATGCCCTTGGCAGTATAAGCCAGCGCTATGGCGTCAACTATCCATCTGGATAGACTTTGTTTCGAAACAGCCATTCCTTTGGAACGTCCGCTGAACGAGACAAAGAGCTGCTCTGTCTGTCTGAAGACAGCAGAGCGGGACATATAAGCTCTTAAAGCCCTAACAGGGCAAAGAAAACTCGAGTCCCCTTCCTCACTCGATGCCGGCAGGGCAGCCAGGGATATAACCTGAGCCCGAAAAGGCGTGTTGAGGGATTTCGGCACATAGCCATGCTTAGGTTTGAGTATGACTTTAGAGTCATTAGGACCAAACTCCAAGCACGCCGGGCTCACAGAGAGCGCGTGCAGGTCGCCTATGCGCTTCACTGAAGCGAGAGCCATCAAAAACACTGTTTTGAAAGACAAATGTTTGAGGCTAATAGACTGGATAGGCTCGAAAGGGGCACCTTTCATGGCCGCTAGGACCGTAGAAAGGTCCCACAAAGGAACTGAAGGAGGTCTGGGTGGATTCAGTCTCCTAGCTCCCCTGAGGAAGCGGATGACTAAATCATTCCTTCCCAGCGACTGACCCAGCGTTGAACCAAAGAACGCTGAAATAGCCGCCACATACACTTTGAGCGTGGAAGGGGATCTGCCCTTATCCAACAGCTCTTGTAGGAAGGAGAGAACCTCCGTTACCTCACATTCGAGGGGTGAAATGCTCCGAGCTGCACACCAGCCGGAGAAAACCGACCACTTCGAAGCATAAAGCCGCCGTGTCGACGGTGCTCTAGCCTGAGTGATGGTATTCACGACTCCCTCTGTGAGACCAACGGGTATCCGTTGAGCACCCACACATGAAGGGACCACAGTTCCGGGTGTGGGTGCCAAATCGAGCCCCCGGCCTGCGAGAGGAGATCTCTCCTCAACGGCAGCGGCCATGGAGCGATATCTGCCAACTGCATCAGAACTGGGAACCATGTTTGGTTCTCCCAGAACGGAGCTACAAGCAGGACTGGGCATTTCGTTTCCCTGACCCGTTCCAGCACCTGTGGCAGGAGGGAGACGGGGGGAAAAGCGTATAACGGGCAGCGCGGCCACCTCCGGGACAGCGCGCTGTCGGTCTTTGAAAAGAACGCGGGGCAGTGCGCGTTTTCGCGGGACGCGAAAAGGTCCACCTCCGCTCTGCCGAATCTCTCCCACAACAGCCGGACTGTTTGTGGGTGTAGAGACCATTCGCCCGGGGGAACATTGTTCCTGGACAGTCTGTCTGGGCCCACATTCTGAAGCCCAGGTACATGCACTGCTCTCAGCGAGCGTAAGTTGTGCTGAGCCCATAGTAGGAGGCGTTTCGCCAGCCTGTACAGGGATATGGATTTCAGACCGCCCTGGCGATTTATGTAGGACACCACAGCCATGTTGTCCGAACGGACTATAACGTGTTCGTCCTTGATGCGGGGACAAAAACGTGTCATCGCGTTGTGCACTGCCAGCATTTCTAGGCAGTTTATGTGTAGGAGCTTTTCTCGTTCCGACCACAGGCCGAAGAACGGTCTGCCCTCGAGCAGAGCTCCCCATCCCGAGGTGGATGCGTCTGTCGACACCATCCTCACTCTCGAGGAAGTCCCCAGGCTTACACCTGATTGGTATCAGTCGTCCGCCGTCCAAGGCGCCAGGGCTGAAACACAGCTCTGATCGACCTTGAGGCGTAATCGACCGGTCGCCCACGCTCTGCGCGGTACCCGCGCTTTCAACCAGAACTGCAGCGGGCGCATGCGGAGCAAGCTCAGCCGGAGAACTGACGATGCTGAAGCCATGAGACCCAGCATCTTTTGAAACTTCCTGAGCGGGGTGACAGCGCCGTGGCGGAAAGACCTCGCCGCGCGCTGAATGATCAACACGCGCTGTGGTGACAGCCGCGCTGTCATAGACTGTGAGTCCAGAACGACGCCCAGAAACAAAATCGTTTGACTGGGGTTCAATGAACTCTTTGTCCAGTTGACTGTGATACCAAGATTCTCGAGGTGATCGAGTAAAATGGTTCTGTGCTCCACGAGCTGTGATCGTGATTGAGCTAGGATCAACCAGTCGTCCAAATAGTTCAGCACTCGCATGCCTCTGAGTCTGAGAGGAGCGAGCGCTGCGTCCATGCATTTCGTAAATGTACGGGGTGCTAGGGACAAGCCGAATGGCAGGACTGTATACTGGTATGTCTGACCCTCGAAGGCGAATCTCAAGTATCGCCTGTGGTGTGACGCTATTTGTATTTGAAAATACGCGTCCTTCAGATCTATTGACATGAACCAGTCTTCTCGGCGAACATGCGCGAGAATTTTGCTGGTTGTGAGCATTTTGAAACTGCGTTTCACCAATACTCTGTTCAACCGTCTTAGATCCAGTATGGGTCTGATACCGCCGTCCTTTTTGGGGACTAGAAAGTATCTGCTGTATAGCCCCCCTTCGCTTAGAGCTGGGGGAACGCGCTCTATCGCCCCTTTGCTTATCAGTTTTGATATTTCGGCTCGAAGTAGGTGAGCTACTTCCAACGAGACCGTAGTTTCGACGCGCGCTATGAAGCGGGGAGGGCGTCGACAAAACTGTAGCGAGAAGCCTCTCTTTATAATGCCTAGCACCCAGTCCGAAACCCCTGGGAGCGCTGCCCATGCTTCTGCATGGCTGGCTAGGGGCTGGATACGGAGCGCACTCTGATCGCCGTGCGACAGAGGTGCTTCGGGGGATACAAACATAGGCGTTATGCCTGTGGCATTTGAGGCGGGGCGCGCGCTTAATACAGCGGGCGAGACGCTCGTCCTCGACCTTACTACAGTGCTTAGCTGAGTGAGGGAGGACTGAGAAAGTCTCATAGGACCCATGTGAGCGAGTAGATGTGGGCTGGGAGCGGGCACATTTACTGCTTTGGGCGCGGCGTCTGCCTGAGCAGAGCGCGCGCTCACAGTTCTCGTTTTTACAGAGAGCCTGTGATGCGTTAGACATAGTGTTCGTGGGCACTGGGAAGTGGGCACTCTCACTATGCTGGAAGCGCAACCGACCTAAGTCGATTTTATGTGCGCGGGCCCTACGTGTAGGGCTGTGCTTATGTGTAGTGATGGGCACTGAGGAGTGGGCATCGAGACTACATTTATAGCACCATCGGCCGTGGCCGGGACACCAGAAAATACACTCTTTTCGAGATTTATCTGGGTAGCCGTGAGAACGGCTTTTGTGTGCAGGCAAGCGGGCGGCAGTGCAGGCTTGCTCTCTGCAGAAAACACTGGAACAGTCGCAAACCTTGGGACTGAAACAGCGGGGCGCTTGGGTGGGAGGCCGGCCGCAACGGGACTCACACACCTGCGCTTTCCCAGGCTTGCTAGGACTTCTTCGGCACTTCCGGTTTTACCACAACCCTCGATCGCGGCCCGCACGAAGAGGGGCGCCGGGCGCTGGACCGAGAGCGGGGCCTCGAGCTGCGCTGTTGTGGCTGCTGCGAAGAGGCGGCCGAAGGCGGGGGCTGAGGCTGAGAGCTCCGCGGGGTCCGTTTGTCACGAACCGCTGCAGAACCGGAGCGCTTCGGTAGGAAGTGCTTGAAGGCTTGAGACGCTTTCTGGGCCTCGGTAAATCTCTCCACGAACTCGGAGAGAGAAGAACCAAAAAGGCCGGTGGAAGACAGCGGGGCATCGAGAAACGCAGTGCGCTCGGAATCGGCCATCTCCGTGAGCGTCAGCCATAAGTGCCTCTCAGCGACAGTGGCGGAAGCCATACACCGTCCCATGGCTTGTGCGGCGGCTTTAGTAGCTCGGAGCGTGAGATCTGAAGCGCTCCTTAAATCCGCGATGCAGATAGCGTCAGGTCCCATCTCGTCCAGCTTACGGAGGAGATCACCCTGGTAAATCTGCAGCGTAGCCATGGTGTGTAGCGATGACGCGGCCTGCCCAGCGGCGGAGAAGATTCGCGCGAGCAGCGTCGACGTCATGCGGCAGGCTCTGGAAGGCAACACCGGTTTAGTCCGCCGTCCAGCAGAGGGCGGGCAAAGGTGGGTCGCTATCGCCTGTTCCACCGGCGGAAGAGAGAGGTAGCCTCGGTCACTGGCATTATCCAGAGAGGAAAATGCGGGTGACACAGATGAGCGCGTCCGCGCAGAGTAGGGCGCGTTCCAAGCCTTCGCAACTTCTTCGTGTAACTCAGGAAGAAAAGGAGCGGGCTTAGATTCCGGAGAAGTGCGCTCACCAGGGAGGAAACTACCATCCAGCCGGGTTCGAGAGGGGGGCTCCGGTGCAGACCACTCGAGGCCGAGGCTCGCCGCGGCCAGTGCGAGTACCCGCATGAGCTCCGTCTCAATGTTGGCTCTCGTTGAGGGCTTGCGGGCAGGAGGCGCGAGATCCTCAAAGCTCGCCCAATCCTCGCTGCCTGAAGCTAGCAGAGAGCAGGAATCCTTCTCCCCCGACGCGGCCTCTGAACCGACTTCCTCTGATGAAGCGGCGGCAGACTGCGGGCGCTGAGCATCAGGAAGTGATTCGAGAGAGGCCGGTGAAGCTGGCGGGCGAACCGGCGAGCTTGGTCGGGCTGGAGCGGGTTCCGGGACCCGCTGCGAGCGGCGCTTTTTACGGCGCGGCATCGCGGCGGTGAATGCAGGCTTGGAAAAGGATGCCAGGCGAGTCCTCAGAGTCACCATCGGCAAAAGCTCGCAGTGAGGGCATCCGCCGTCAGCGAGCGCGAGCGCTGCATGGTCCTCACCCAGGCAGGAAACACAGATGACGTGCTTGTCTCCCTCGGTGAGTGGGGCTCGGCACGAGCCGCAGGAAGGCATCTTGAAAAAGACGCAGCTCTCTTAGGGGTGAGTGTTGCGAAGAACACACACACACACACACAGAAAAGCAATAATATGAAAAGGATATAGGCGTCGGAAAGCGCAGCAGGTACGGCTGTAGAAGGCGGCGTTGGCCAGCGGCTTCGAGGGCTCGTCCCGCTGATGTGCTTGCTTCAACGACGCTGCTTCCGTGATCCAGCGATGCGTGCGCTTCGCTGAAGAGATTAAAATCAAGTGAGTCAGCCTTCTCGAGCTCCTTTTATAGAGGTAAGCCACGCCCGTTTCGGCGGGAAGTGGCGAGGAGGGCGCGAAGCGCCCTCATTGGCCTGATGTCATCCCAGGCCTCGCTCGATAGGCTTAAGCAGTTGCCGCAGAGCAGCCAATGAGCGAGCAAGCCGTCTCGCCATAGCTGTCTGCTGCTGCCGCAACGCGTTTTACATATATGAAAATTAAAGGATAATTTTTTGCTTCAGTGTTTCGTGAAAAGAGACTTTTCCCGTAGCGTTTTGATAAAACGCAGTACGAGAGGACTCTCGTAAGAGAACCTAAGTGCAAACATGACCGCTCTAATGACCGTATAGCCTACGGTTGTTATTACTGTCCAATGACAGCCCATCTTATATCTACTTTGAGTGGCATGGGAGAGAGTCGGAAGATCATTTGTTGCCCCTAGAAGTTTAGAATAGCATATTTATATATAAATAAATAACTCATTCTGCTTTTTCCCTGTTAATGTTCTCTGTTGAAAATAATTTATAAGAATGCTTCTTGTTTGCAGATTGGCTGTTCGCGGTACAGCTGCTGCTGATTCAATTTTGAATGTCAAATTTGTAACCTGTCCTAAACCATCACAGAAAGCTTTCTGCATTTTTACAATTCTAAAGAAAAAAACTTCGATTAATTTTTGCTTTTTTACAAACAAGGACGTCCCCAAAAGGACGTTTTTGGAGATTTTGTCAGGTTCTGCTCAAGTCTGGGTTACAAATTTTTCCCCAAAATATGGTTAGGTACACACACAAACACACACAGTAACATAATAAAAAATATGCTGAAATAGTTCCTTTTTAGACTTGCTTGTGCAATTAGTGCCAAGCATGAAAAAAGGCAACACTTTATAAGTATTTACAAATAATTTGCAAACTATTAGTTTGAAGTTAATTATTAGTTTATTAACTGATACATTAATAGACTATAGTGAGTTTTTCCATTCATTGTCACTGCAATTAAAGTGTTATCATTTAATTATCTCATACAGTATGTAAAGTGTTAGGAAATGCTTTGTTATCAATTTATTGACTGTAAAAAGTACTCTCTTAACGTCATGGAAAATGGGGAAATGTCATTAATTAAGTGTTTTAAACCTAAACATTGGATAATAGTTCATTAAATAGTTCATTAAAATGTTTATGAATACATTAAGTCTATCCCCAAAGTATAGACATAACCACATAAAAACTTTTTTTTTACATTTAAAAAAAAAAAAAAAAATATATATATCATATATATATCATAATGCTGTCAATGTGAGTTACAAACAAATACTTAGTAGATCACATTATTAAAATACATCAGTTAGGATTAGGGGATAGAATATACAGTTTGTACAGTAAAAACATTATTTCTATATGTGTGGCATAACATATAACATACAGTTACGTGTGTTGCTCAAGCGATCTTTGTCTGGCCTGCATGTTCACACACCTCTGACTCCCACATCTGCATTCTATTCCCACATAATCTGTTGAGAAATCAACAAAGAAAAAGAACAAAAAATACGTTGAAATTACATTTCTGAAGAAAGTAATTAATACGTTACTGCTGCATGTGACACTGGTATTGTCTTTTGAAACTAAAATGTTGCCATTCCTGATTTTTTTAAAGATTAAAAGACAGGAATTGTCTTGTCTAATCTTTTAATCTATAGAAAATCAGTATATGAAACAGATGTTTCAAAAGAAACTGTACTGGAGTACAGCAAAAAAAAGTTTTTAATTTTGTAAGATTTGTTTTTCTTTTGCAGTTTTTTTTTCACCTTGGTTGTAAATCTTTTGTTACATAAAAAAAAAAAAAAAAACTTCTGCATTTTCAAAAAAAAAAAAAAAAATCAATAAATCAATAAAACAAGCGATTCATTCATCATTAATTTATGTGGGGCAGGCTTTTATCTTAGTTTCATATGGCACTTTCATCTAACACTATTCATGTCTTAATCTTTTCCATTTCATGATCCATTTCCTTTAATGTCATTGAACTGAATATGACACAGTCTAAATTCTGACTGGAAATCTCACAAACACAATTTATTTTCTAGTATTTTTGACTGAAAAGGGAGATTTGAGGTCGGTCTGTAATGAACTAATTTTCTAGGGTAAAGTTGTGTTGTTTTTAATGAGAGGCTTAACAGTTAGCTTGAAAGTTTTTGAGACATATGAATTAATAATATTAAGGAGTGAATTTATGACTTCTGGAAGCATCTCTTTCAGTAGCTTAGTCGGTATATAGGCTCATAAGTAATTACAAAAGGGTTTTGCATATTTTGAAAATACTTCATCTGGACAAGATTTTTCTTTAAAGTAACTGAGTTATAAAAAAAATCCCAAAGTGTAAAAAAAACTGTAAAACTTGTGATTTTGTGGAATCAAATTGTGGCTGTGTGTATTTCCCCTTTCTGACAAATATTTACTGAAGCAACTCGTGCAAATGACTTTCAATAAATAATAATTCAATCATTTTAAAAAAAGAGAAAACCTGTGGAAGAGCTTCATATTTCCAATTTGATTTTAATGTAACTGTTACTGTAACAAGTGTCCCACCTCAAAACTTTAAAACCAAATCAACTTAATTCTAATTCAAAATTCAGTTTCAGATGATTCACAAAGTCACCAACTGCCATCAATTAAAGTAAATATGAAAATTATTGCAAAATATGAAATACACACTCCCACCAGCACAAACTCTCCGCCCATGAATCTCAAATGAAAGGGATAAACTGCCTATATAAAGACAGAGGCTGTCTGACTAAAACCACCAGAGATCAACAGGACAGGAACACCTGATACTCAACACAGGTATGATGGCATATGATCCAATTATCTATAATCTAAATCAATAAACACTTTTAGCAACTGTATTTAATTATGTAGATAATAAAATAGAAACATTTTTGAGCAGTATTTTTAACATCATGACGAGTGATTAACATTCATCACTTCATGAATTGAAAGCAACATTTAAATTTAAAACCTGAACTCTTGTTATATCGTCCTAAACTTTATAACATATCATTACTTGTGTTCTTTTCTGTGTTTCTTAAAACGCATCATAAATGTATGAGTTGCACAATTAAAAGCATTAGATCAATGCTAATTTTGTTTTAAATTGTTAGTATTATTATTATTTTTGATTCCAATAGGCTTTGCTTTGAAAAGACTCAAGAAATGTCTGGAAAAAAATGGATTCTTCTTGTCGCCAGCTCAAAGGACTGGGCGAATTACAGACACCAGGTTTGTGTTTGTTTATTTATTTTTTTAAGACATATTGCTCATAAATTCCCCAAGGTGTGATGTGCCTCAGTTTATAAATGATGACAGTAACTGAAATCATCTTTATCATTTGCGTTTCAGGCCAATGTGTGCGGTTTTTATCAGATCATTAAGAAACATGGGATTCCTGATGAGCAGATTGTGGTGATGATGTATGATGACATTGCTCACAATGGAAAGTGAGTAATTTCCCAAAGCTTTTGAGTATCATGTGTTTAGTTGATCTCAATCTTCTGTGCTAAACATACTGCTAATTAGTAGTGCGGGAACAACAGTGTAACAGAGCTGCATTTCTGGGGTTTTCAAAAGCAAAACTGGGTTGTCACAGAGGGACGACTGGAAGACAATACAGTAAATGATTTTCTGCATTCGCCACAATAGCCAAAGGGGAAAAAGATAAAAAATGCATGATAACAGCATTTGCATGACTTTCCAAAAGAGGAAGAAAATAGACAGATTGATTATGGAAGACAAGAAAGAAAGATGTCAAATCGACTGTCATTTCCTCAGACATGCATTACAAACACCCTCATAACAGCATTTGCTAGCACACTTTGCAAGATTGAATAATTCTAGAAACACATCATCACAGAAAAGTGTGGATAAGATTGTTGGAGCTGACCACATTTAACATTTTCTTTTTCTTCACTGCCTGCAGAAACACAACATTTGATGGAACCATTCTCAGTGTAGTTGATGATTCAAACGTGTACTCAGGAGTTCCAAAGGACTACACTGGAGAGGTAATATTTGTTTTATTTTGACATGGTAACATGTTTAGTTTTGTTTTGATGTTTTTATCCCATATCTGAGCACCATTATAACTTTCAACAATAATGATTAATTATGACAATTATGATCTTATAGGATGTGACCCCAGAGAACTTCCTGGCTGCTCTTAGATAAGAGCACACACAAAAAAGTCATAGAAAGGTTTGTTTGTCTGTAAATAAGAAATCTTTAACTCTTTCGATGATATCAGTTTGTCATGTAATGTTTATTATTATTATTATTAATATATCATCACTTTTGTGCAGTTAATTAAGGGCCAACCACTGAATGTGAGGAAGCAGCACAGGTGCTTAGAGATGTAGCTTTGAATCTGAAATCACATACGTCCCAATATATATATATATATATATATATATATATATATTCCTTATACGACCGTAAGTCATAGGGGTGGAGCCTTTCCCAGTTTCCTACGCCAGAGTCAGGGGAACGCACCCCGGACAGATGGCCAGTACTAAAGAGGCAAAAAGCAGTATGTGACAAAAGAAGTATGTCCAAATTTCACAGAACTCAAAAAGTACCCAGATGACCTATTTCTTCCGGCATGATTCTAGCTTCGTCTGAAATCGCATACTCTCTTGAATAGGTACTTATTTTGAATAAGTAATAATTTCACGACAACTAAAAAAGTCATTCATACTACACACATTCATACTATATAGAACCTACTTTTAGCAGTTGAAAAGTAATCATTTATTCAAAAGTACCTACTCAGGAGAGTATGCAATTTCGGACACAGCCAGTATGTTTGTTGAAATACTCAATTTTCGATGAATTAGGTGACCGCACCTCCTACTGGTCAAAAAGCAATTGTTTTGGATTTTGGAAACAACTTTGCCTACAATTATCACCAGGGATGCTCTGTACAATGAAATAACTGTAACAGATCTGCCGCTTCAGTGATTGGCCCTGTAATTGCTGCTTGCAGCTAATGTGAATTTGCAGCTAAAATGAAGTATACATTATTATTTTCATTTAATGCAGTGGACCCAATGACAACATCTACGTCTACATGTCTGGTCTGGGAAAAGAAGAGTAGGAAAACGCAGTAAGTATAAAAAGATTCAAGAGATTATCAGAATAGACATGATATACGGTACATTTATAATGATGAGCCAAAATATTATGATATAAAAATGCCAATTCTCCTCTCTCAATATTGTATGAACCTCACAGCTCTCAAATAATTCACTTTTAAACCAAGTTTTCTTTCGACCAACTTGAATATGAGCAAAATCTATGGGGAACATTTTCACCCTCATGCAAAACTCCCAATCGCACGGATTCCTATGGGAAAGAAATTCTGCAAACCCAAAATTTTGCAGTAATACAATTAATGGGCAGGAAAAAATATAATAATAATACTAATCTATAGCAGAAACCAAAAATTGGCATCACTCATTTATAAGTGTAGCTATGAATATACGTTTGACAACAAAACATACAACAATTTTATCATATTTTTTACATTTATTATTATTTATTTATTTGCTTTTAATGGTTACATAAGCGATCATCTTAAAAATGACTATTTACCAAGGTATGGATTTTAGAATTTACCATGTAATTACAGTGAATAAAATGATAATTTCAAGATTTTGCATGTAATTACACAGATAAGGACATAGGAACTGTTGTGTTTAATCTGAAAACCTGCTGACTTCTAGACCATTAATTCAGTGTGTTTTATGACAGCTTCATCCTGATAAACTCATTGGAACGCTCAAGAGGATGCATGCTGAAGGAAAATTTTCAAAGGTATGTATTCAGAAATGTTCACATGATTTTTACGTATTATAGTATTATCCTTCAGAAATCATTCTAATATGATTTAATGCTCAAGAAACATTTTGCATTATCAATGTTGAAAACAGTTTTTTACATTTTTATTTCAGGATTCTTTGATGAATAGAAAATTCAAAAGAACAGCATTTCTCTGAAATATAAAGCTTTTGTAACATTAAACACTACCGTTCAAAAGTTCGGGGTCAGTAAGAATTTTATTTTATTTTGGGGGGGAAAGAAATAAAAGTGAATATACTTTTATTCATCAAGGATGAATTAAATTGATCAAAAGTTACAGTAAAGACATTTATAATGTTACAAAAGATTCTATTTAAAATAAATGCTGTTATTTTGAACTTTCTATTCATTAAAAGAATCCTAAAAAATAAAATAAAAAAAATTGTACACAGCGGTTTTCAACATTGATAATGATGAAAAATTTATGTTTTTTGAGCATCATTCTATTTCTAGCAGGTCCATCTTACCCTACAGTCACATTAGTAGACCTACTGATACTGACAGCTTTTGAAAGGGGCAACAACAACCTGTAGTGATATAAAACTGCTTAAGTAAAGAGAATGAGTGGGCTGTAAATATCGTACTATTTCCTCATCATGTATATGTGCTGCAGATGGTGATATTCATGGAGTGTAGTTACTCTGCAAGGATGTTCGAAGGACTTCCCAAGGATGTAAACGGTAAGGTGCTATATGAAAACCACAACTAATGGTCCTGCCTTATTCACACTGGTTTTTATTTGAAAGTTGTGTGTCCATAATCTATTTCCCCCAAAAAATCTGAACTGATCTGTTCTGAATCAGTCTATGCGTTGGCTTCATGTCAGAAAGATGTTCCACTCTTAGCCTCTGATTACGATAAAGAGAGGGGCGTCTACCTCTCTGATCAATTCTCAAGTGCTTGGTTGAAGGACCTTAACACGGTATGTGTTTTCTGCCAGTGAACTTTAAACTGCAAATTGCCTTTGAAGGTTTAACATTCTGATCTCATTACAGCCACAAAGTAAACATGACAAATGTGTGTTTTTGTCTTTATATTCACAGGCTGACTTTACTACAGAAACATTCAATCGCATGACAATGGCTAGACAATCTAAATATCTTGAAGAAAATTCTGATGAACCCTGCCCCTGCCAGTTTGGGACCAAGGTATTAACAATTACAAAACTTTAAACAATAAGAACTTAAGTTATTATTTTCATTATTTAAATATAACAGGATATGATCACATATATTAAAAATATCCATGAATGTTGTACTTTTTTCTAAATTGTTTTCTGTTCATTTTTCTTTCTTTCTGAAGAAAATCGCTAACTGTAACCTGAGTGAATTTCTGCAACAATGAACTCCCTACAAGCTGTTCAACCCTTGTTCAAGAAAACATCCTGCTGAGGCTCATGCACATGACCAGAGTAATTAAGAGTATTCTGATGACCTTTTGTACTAGTTTCTTGTTTCAGACTTATAGCTTTATGATTAAGATTAAATTGATTGCAAAATACACTATCATTTAAAGGTTTCTGGTTTGGGTTTTTTTTTCTTCATCTTATGTTCTTCTTTCTTATATTCTTATGTTCACCAAGGCTGCATTTGTTTGATCAAAAATAAAGCCTAAAAAGTAATATTGTGAAATGTTGTACCAAAAAAAATTAAAAATAAAATGAAACTGGGAATAAGGTTAAAAATCCAGTGATTGTGTGTGTTATTTTTTGTATGTGAATGGTTTTGACAGCTTCTTTAATTCTACATTGTCTTACGGTGCAAACGGCTAAAAGAATGGTTCGTCAGGAGGATGAAGACTTCACCTTCTAATTTGCTTATTTATGTTTCACTCACTACAAACAGATGCAGAAAAAAATGCATGAAAATCACACAAAGTGTGACAGACTCGATCGGCACGCCGGAAATAACGGCCTGGATGTTGTTGGACAGGAGAAATCACGTTTTTGCGCTCTGACGTCTTATCTGCATGTCAACTACACAGCCTTTTTACAGTTCTATATTTTAATATTGTGTATACCACCTGGGCATTAGACAATAGATACATCATGCATATTTAAAAGATGTATACAGTTGTAGCTAGCTACATAATAATACATAATGTTCCATTTGAACTAAGATTACAATTTTAACACAATGAAAATGTGCATGAGTTTCAGATGAATTTACAGGTTTCAATATTCATACTATGTTTACACATGACTCAGTAAAGCCACGACATTCGGTTCTATTTATTTAATGAATTATAATGTGATCGTATTATTCTACACACTATTATTATATTTGAGAGATCAACCACTGCTCGATGACCATAATGTTTGTAAACTGTAGGTAACAACTAGTAAAATATACATCTAGGTCATAAAAAACGTAATATTTTCTTCTCAGCCATGTCAACAATTATCCGTGGGCGAAATCTCCTCCCATCCGTTGTCTGATTGGCCTTTCGCAAGGATTCCTGGGTAGTTAAAGTGCGTGGAGCCTGCATCTATGCGGGCTTCGCGGAAGACCGCTTCAAGGGTACAAAGGGGGCGCTGCTGAGCACACTTCAGAGCGTTAAAATGCTGAATGGGACGGTCTACGGACTCGTAGACTCGGCGAGCACGCGCAATTCAAGTCCACGAGACCGAAAGTCCACATGAAGTGCGCGATTTGGGACAGGGCCTATGATGATATGGCTCCGTCGCATGGACGCACCGGTAAAATCCATTTATACGAAGATTCAGAAGGGAGAGACCACCTTTCTTCCCGTTCAAATGGTAGTTTGAGGAAATGAGAGTGGGTCGCATTAGAAGAAGTAAAACTCGCCTTCACCTTCACCGCGAAGCCCCCTCGCTGTCCGCGTCTTCTGCGACGTCTGTAAGCGCTCAGCGGTCGACACAGGTGGAACGGGAGCGAGCGCCAAGGTGGCAAGTAATCAAAGCCAAAACCTTTCTATGCACAAACGCTTTCTCCGTCCATTGATAATTTAATATCCAAAAGCATTTGCCGGTCATAGGTGATCAAAGCAGAGGAGTTTATCACATAAAAAGATATAATCACGAATACAACAAGGACAAACTCGCAGAGCGAGAGACGGCGTGCCAAGTACACCGGTGCCATCTTTTTCCAACTTTTTGGTTACACTTATTCGCTTTGATATAATTTACACAAGTGATTAACTTTTTAACCCAAGGCAGTGTGCTGGCAGAGTTGTATTAGATCTGTTGTTTCTAAAGTAACTATACAATAATAATAAAAAAAGAGCAACCTCTGCAAGACAATAAAGAGATCTCCTATGGTTCTCAAAGTCCATTCTCATTTTGGATTCCTTTTTCTCAGAGCTTTCTCGTGTCTCAGTTGTGCCTTCTTTTATTTCTCCTTAGGAATTTTAGAAGAAACATCTGAGACACTGTTGATAATAAGATGAGAGATATTTGAGAATCACAACTAAGTCTCATGAGCTTAATTGCTTTTGTAATTTTATATTTTGGTGAGCGAACGTTTTAACCATGATGGACTTCTGTTGACCTGCTCTGTATTTCTCTCATAATATAATATTCCAGTCACTCCTAAAGATTATGCTGTATTTGAATGCCGTCCCATCTTAGTAAAAATGCTTCATAAAAATATTTACATGTCCTCAGCTCTCTCTCCATTCATCTTGTTTATTCTATAGTCAGATCGGTTTCTCTTTACCCAATTAAGAACAATAATCAATGTGTTTAGGCTTTGTTTCAAAGTGATATCATCTTCAGTACTACTAATATATTGTATTATATTAGAATGACTGTGATGGTCTGATGTAGAATTGAATGTAAAAACTAACATAGATGAGTCACATAGTTGGTTCTGTCTTGGATTTGGACCTGTTATCGTTACTTCTAGGTCTTCCGTGTAAATCAATCTCCAATAAACATAAATCACCCTCTCTAAAAGGCTGGAATAATCTTTTAAAATTATTCCTTTGGATTCATACCTCAACCGATTTATTTATTTTAAATCACATTTGGACCCCATTTCTTATTGTTGATATATATATTTATTTTGTTTTGTAATACTTGATGTTGTTATTATTAATTTTCCCCCTTGCGTTGGGCTATGTTTGATTGTTATTATGTTGTAATGTTTTAATAAATCTATGGTTTTATATATTTATATACCGTATATGGGGACAAAACTTTCCCAGAACAAAAAGTTCCAAATTGTGTAACTAAAACCAGTGAGTTTGTGCAATCAAACCGGCTATTTTCAGTACCTCAGTATCAATCTACAGTTTCATTTTTTTCTTGGCAGGTACATGTGTTGGTTGACACACTGTACTGTGGCAAATTTTATGGATTTCTAATCATTTCCAATGAAACTTCACTGAAGTGAGAAAACTAATGTCAAAGAAAAAATCTGGAAAAACATGAAAAACCTGTTGTAAGCAGCCAAGTCGATTACTTTAAGCAGATGATGGCTGCTGGAAGGTGCTTGTTAATGGACGTGCTCGCTTGGGTTGTTATTCACTGCAATGTCCACACCAAGTTAATATGCTTACATTGTAGATTAATTTTACCATGACTGGTCCTCATTTCTAGTAAGCAAGAGTCCAACAAACAGTCAATAAATCCACAGTTCAAGTCCTTCACCAGTACAGATTTCCTCAGCATGGCATACAGTGTAGCATAGCTTAGCGGTCAAAAAACTGTGTGCACCTTCCCTCCAGCAACACATGTCACCTGAAGGAAGGTTCCTACCTATATTCACCAACCAATTACCCAAAAGAGAGACCCCTACTGGACACACACTTACATAAGGTTTAAATAAAGACAAAATGGCTCTTACATATCGGCCCCTAATTGGGATGAATCAAACATACCAATTCCCAACACATAAATACAAATAGTTATACTTATAACAAAACCCCTTAGCCCATAGACTCGT
This sequence comes from Scardinius erythrophthalmus, assembly GCF_964197995.2. Classification (NCBI taxonomy): domain Eukaryota; kingdom Metazoa; phylum Chordata; class Actinopteri; order Cypriniformes; family Leuciscidae; genus Scardinius; species Scardinius erythrophthalmus. Next base: position 5,881,862 of record NC_138226.1, on the reverse strand, counting down.
GTAAAAAACAAAGCTTCGCAACAGGCCTGTCTATAACACTGGTCTTAGTTTGTAAATGGACAGAGTGAACCAACCCCTTTGTGTCAGGGAATTTTCCAAAACTCTTCCGAGTGGCCAGGAGCCTCGAGGCGCCATTGGATCCATAATGGTCACAATGTCTCCAGGCTTGATGCTATTCTTAGTTTTATTTAATTTCTGCCTCTCCTGCAGCAAAGGTAAGTATTCTCTCACCCATCTCTTCCAAAAGAGATCGGAAATGTATTGGACCTGTCTCCACCTTATTTTTATGTACAAATCATGTGCATCAAACAATCCAGGAGATAATGTCAGTTTTCCTTTCAGCAACAGAATATGATTAGGGGTCAGAGCTTCAAGATCCATTGGATCATCAGACAATTTAGTGATTGGTCGATCATTTAAGATGGCCTCAACTCCACACAAGACCGTATGGAAACCATCGTCATCAAGCATCTGCTGTTGGAGAACTGCAGTGAGGATTTTCCTCAACATGCGGATGACTCGCTCCCAAACCCCACTATAATGGGACCCAGCAGGAGGATTTAAACTCCACTTAATGCCCTTCTGGCATAAAACTCTTTGAATGTTAGCCTGATTCAATGATGAAAGTGCCTCCCTAAGTTCTCTTTGCCCCTATAAAATTTGTACCATTATCTGATATGCTCAGATATTATCAGAAGATGCTCCACTTGTCCTCTTCTACTGATAAATCGGCGCAGAGCATTAATACAGGCATCTGTGTCAAGAGAAGTAGCCAATTCAAGGTGAACTGCTCTGCTGGCCAAGCAGGTGAAGATGACACCATAACGCTTTGCTGTGCCTCTTCCCTTCTTCACCACTATTGGTCCAAAATAGTCAACACCCGTGTTGGTAAATGGTGGATGGTCTGGCAGAATCCTCTCCTTGGGTAGGTCAGCCATCTTCTGCCCCATCATCCGGCCATTATATCTTTTACAGAAACAACAAAGAAACTTCTGGCAAAGAGCCTTGTGTCAGCTGCCCTCCGACTCTCAAAAGCCCATCATCCAATGGGTCCAGCTTATAGATGGTACTCTGTTTGCTCACTATATCCTTTCCAGAAGACAAAGCAGTGATCTCCTCTGGGAATCTTTGCTGTTGGCAGTAGCAAATTATGGCCAGCTCAGCTCATACGATCTTCTGCTGACAAAGGTTGTCCTCCTGTTGCACCTATTCGACTCTCTTGCCCCAAGGCACTTTGCTTGTTGGCATCAGCAATATTTGACTCCATCCTCTTGCGAGTTCTTCTCAACAATAATATCCTCTTCAACCTAAGCAACCAGGCAACTGCTACTCGAAGTTTCCTCCAATCTGAAAAGTAAGCCATCAGCCAATCTGTACCCTTCAGTGAACCTTGAGTATTTACCACATTTACAACAGCTTCTTTCTTGACCTCGAGGTCGTCAACCCATACTGCAGTGTGCACAAGATTTTTGGGCCAATCCTCTTCTGGTTTGTACAGAAACTTGGGACCTTCCATCCATCAGTTTTTCTTAATAAAATCTCCAGCCGTCCTTCCTCTGGATGCATCATCAGCTGGATTCTCCTTTGAGCCAACATATCGCCACTGTGATGTCTTTGTGCCTTCTCTGATAATAGAGACTCTGTTTGCGACAAAAGTATGAAAACGCTTGTCCTCATTCATGACATACTTGAGCACAGATCTGTCCAAAAGACAGATTCTTGCAACTGGAGCCTCAGCTCTTTCTTTAACTAATGCCAAAGCAATGCCTATGGCAAAATGTTTTCTTTGTTCACCAAGTAATTTACTGGTCAGACATTATTAACAAATTAAGCATGACAAACCAAATTAATTGTAATTGTATTACAGTTTTTCTCGATTGCTTAAACACTAACAAGGCTTTTGAACTAAAATTTCAAAACCATAACGCCATTTATCAAAAAGCACACCCATTTCACTAAACTATAAACACTCCCTGTTTTGACACATGAGTCAGATTTGTTGAACTGTCACTGCAAAATTCTACACACAAATCCCTTAATTTCTCATTGTTTAGACCATGTTATCATGTATAAAGCACTAGCATTCAAAATTGTTCACTCAAGTCAGCACAGCTTCAGCTCAGTTAGCACACAATTATCCAGGTGGAAACACTAAGAGTCAAAATTTAACACACATCAATCAGAACTTCAATAGATAGATAAATGGGCCCAAATCAGTTTATTGCGTTTTGGAACAAAGGATCCAGAAAGACATGAAGGAAGAGAGATAAGAATGAGGAGGAGGAAGGGCAAGGACAAGAAGACAAGCAGTATCAGATGAAATTCAAGCCACTCTAGTTGCCCATGTGTTAGTCAATGGTATGACTATGAGGGAGGCTCGGCTACGAGTACGGCCAAATTTGAGTCGCTTTACCGTTGCCTCGAGAACCTTCAGGGAGGTGTGGTGGCAAACAAAATTCTATCACTGAATAAGAGACAAACATTTCCAATTTGCTGTCAAATTTTCGTACAGTCACACAGAGTGGCTGCAGAGTGTGACAGTGAAGGGAGGGCTTCCTTCATCCTTTATAGTCTCGACTCCCAGAATGTTATCTTTCTAGGCAAATGATGGTATTTCAACCATATGTGGAACATTCTTAGACGTGTTCATAACATTTAACATTTAAACATTTTTATTCAGACATTTAAACATTTAACAAATGATGACATAAATCTACATAAAGTCTGAAATGGAATAGGCAGAAGCAAAAGCTTATTGCGCCTATCCCAATGCATTAGTTTCATCATATTGTCTCCTTGAGTGGAGGCCCTCCTGTTACGTCCCAACACTCTTTACCATTCCAATACAATTCGAATTCCATATTAGAATATGCTTTGAATGTGCTTTGCTAATGTTTGTTTAGTTTACAGAGTAATTAATAATCTGGCTGCGCCCCCATTAAAGGAGTTCATATTATTGCTCTCAGATAGTCAGAGAACAACCAGGGCAACCAGTAGAGGTCACTGTGCCGTACAGCACAGACGTACTGAGTTCGGCAGATCAGCCTTCTCTATCAGAGCCTGTAAGTACTGGAACTCAGTCCCAAATGAGATTAGAGACATCAGAACATTTACTGGTTTTAAATATAAAATAAAATTATGGCTAAAATCGATACAATAATGCACCCATTACAGTTTTTCTCATTTGCTTAAACACTATAACCAGGCTTTTGAACTAAAATTTCAAAAACATAACGCCATTTATCAAAAAGCACACCCATTTCACTAAACTATAAACACTATTCCCTGTTTTGACACATGAGTCAGATTTGTTGAACTGTCACTGCAAAACTCTACACAAATCCCTTCATTTCTCATTGCCTAGACCAGTGGTTCCCAAACCTGTCCTGAAGGACACCCAACACTGCACGTTTTCTTTGTCTCCCTAATCAAACACACCAGATTCAACTCATCAGCTCATTATCACATGGGTTAATGAGCTGATGAGTTGAATCAGGTGTGTTTGATTAGGAAGACAAAGAAAACATGCAGTGTTGGGGGGCCTTCAGGACAGGTTTGGGAACCACTGGCCTAGACCATGTTGTCATGTACAGTATAAAGCACTAGCATTCAAAATTGTTCACTCAAGTCAGCACAGCTTCAGCTCAGTTAGCACACAATTATCCAGGTGGAAACACTAAGAGTCAAAATTTAACACAGATCAATCGGAACCTTCAATAGATATAAAAGGGCCCAAATCAGTTTATTGAGTTTTGGAACAATGGATCCAGAAAGACATGAAGGAAGAGAGATAAGAATGAGGAGGAGGAAGGGCAAGGACAAGAAGACAAGCAGTATCAGATGAAATTCAAGCCACTCTAGTTGCCCATGTGTTAGTCAATGGTATGACCAGGGGCGTAGAATTTAGTAGGGACGCTAGGGACGTGTCCCTACCAATATTCAGTGACACTGATATGTCCCTATCAATAATTTCGATCAAAACTTAAAATATATTTATATATAACCACTGTTGTCCGGTTGTGTCTTGTGGTTTTTATGTATTAGGCTTATTTTATTCAATCAGGAAATATTTTATTTAGATTAAAATCACAAGAGCGTTCTTAGAAAAATGCGCAATTCATGGTACACAAACGGTTAATATCTGAGTCCCGCCCTCTTAACACACATCGCTAAACTGATTGGCCTTGTTTTTTCTATCTAACTTGTGAGAGGCTCTGGTGTGAAGCGGTAATGCTCCTCCGAAGGAAACCTAGATGCGGTAAGCTAGGGAGAAATCAACAGTTCTGTGCACAAAAATGCAGGACAAATCAGTTTTGTATTACAATCGCGGGATAAGTGGCGAATAATCGTTAGAGAGAGAGAGAGAGAGAGAGAGAGAGAGAGAGAGAGAGAGAGAGAGAGATTGTGTATGCTTAAGTGTGTGTGTGTAACACTACATTATAGGGACAAAATGTCACCACAAAAAATGGCAATATCCAAAATACTTGTCCTTGTGGGGATTTATTTATTTATTTTTTGGAAAACAGCTGAAAATGTAAAAATGCAGAAAGTTTTCTGTGATAGGCAGGGTTAGTGTAAGGGGGTATAATATACCGTTTGTACATTATAAAATCATTATGTCTGTAAAAAGTCCCCATAAAACATAAAAACACAACATTGCTTGGTCTTGTTGAAATGGGCTGTCCTCTCATTTCAACAAGACCAAGCAATGTTGTGTTTTTATGTTTTATGGGGACTTTTTACAGACATAATGATTTGTCTGTAAAAAGACAATGTTATGTTTTACAGACATAATGAGGACTGTTTGATGAAGATGAAACCCTTGTCATCCCAGTCTCATCAGCTGAGGCTGAAAGAAGTTTCAGTGCTCTTAGGACACTGAAAACATGGCTCAGAACAATGGTCACAAGTGACACTTAACATTGCTGTGTGTCATGACTCATGTCCAACAGGACAAACTGGACATTATTGATGTGAAACAAATATGCCAACAGTTCATTTCTGATAGTTCACTTTTAAATGAATATTCTGTCATCATTTACTCTCCCTCAAGTTGTTTCAAACCTGTATGCATTTCTTTCTTCTGCTGAACACAAAAGAAGATATTTTGAAGAATGTCAGTAACCAGTATTGAGGGGGGGGGGGGGGTTCTACTATGGAAGTCAATGGGGTCCATCAACTGTCTGGTTACCGACATTCTTCAAAATATCTTCTTTTGTGTTCAGAAGAATAAAGAAATTCATACAGGTTTAAAACAACTTGAGGGAGAGTAAATGATGACAGAATGTTCAGTTTTGCGTGAACTATCTCTTTAATGACAGATGCATCTCAGCTTCAGGGGATGTCCCCGTCCCCACCAATTTCAAAATCAAACCTACGCCCTTGGGTATGACTATGAGGGAGGCTGGGCTACGAGTACGGCCAAATTTGAGTCGCTTTACCATCGCCTCGAGAACCTTCAGGGAGGTGTGGTGGCAAACAAAATTCTATCACTGAATAAGAGACAAACATTTCCAATTTGCTGTCAAATTTTCGTACAGTCACACAGAGTGGCTGCAGAGTGTGACAGTGAAGGGAGGGCTTCCTTCATCCTTTATAGTCTCGACTCCCAGAATGTTATCTTTCTAGGCAAATGATGGTATTTCAACCATATGTGGAACATTCTTAGACGTGTCCATCATATTGTCTCCTTGAGTGGAGCCCCTCCTGTCACGTCCCAACACTCTTTACCATTCCAGTACAATTCGAATTCCATATTAGAATATGATTTGTTTGTGCTCTTTTACTGTCATATGTTGGTCACATACATCATACTGTAAGTAAACATAAAAAAAAAATTAGAGGAGAGATTAAAAAAAAGAAAAGTGAAAAAAAAAACAGGAATTTTTTTTTGTGTGTGTGTGTTTTCTGTGTATGAACAAAAATGTGCCAATGTATCCACTGGTTGTGTCTTTTGTGTTCATCATGTGAAAAGGTTTGTGATGGGGGAACCACAAGCAACATAACTTTCCAGTTTTGGAAATGTTGTTTTGAATTTATTGCACCAGCGTGTTAGACTATGTTGTAGTGTGTGTGATTTTGAGGGCTTGTGTGTCCTGTCTGAGTTTGAAAAAAAGTTTGGTTTTTCAGCAAGAGTGAATGGTTTTGAGTCTGGAGCTTCATTTTGACCTGAAAATAGGATGTTTGGGGAATTGGGTGAGACGTTATGGATTTGTGTTTAGTTTTGAGAATACGAAGCATAGTTTCAAAAAATGTGTTTAAGCAATCGAGAAAAACTGTAATTATACCATTGAAAACAAGCTGATACCAAGGTATTTTAGGCCTACAATTCTAACATCATTTTTCATGATTTTATTTTATTTTTTTCTAAAGTAAGGTTAATTTAAGCAGCTTCTTGCAATACTCTCCTAAATGCGTAATAAAACCTAAGTGCAAACATGACCGCTCTAATGACCGTATAGCCTACGGTTGTAATTACTGTCCAATGACAGCCCATCTTATATCTACTTTGAGTGGCATGGGAGAGAGTCGGAAGATCATTTGTTGCCCCTAGAAGTTTAGAATAGCATATTTATATATAAATAAATAACTCATTCTTCTTTTTCCCTGTTAATGTTCTCTGTTGAAAATAATTTATAAGAATGCTTCTTTTTGCAGACTGGCTGTTCGCGGTACAGCTGCTGCTGATTCAATTTTGAATGTCAAATTTGTAACCTGTCCTAAACCATCACAGAAAGCTTTCTGCATTTTTACAATTCTAAAGAAAAAAATGTAATTAACTTTTGCTTTTTTACAAACAAGGATGTCCCCAAAAGGACGTTTTTGGAGATTTTGTCAGGTTCTGCTCAAGTCTGGGTTACAAATTTTTCCCCAAAATATGGTTAGGTACACACACAAACACACACAGTAACATAATAAAAAATATGCTGAAATAGTTCCTTTTTAGACTTGCTTGTGCAATTAGTGCCAAGCATGAAAAAAGGCAACACTTTATAAGTATTTACAAATAATTTGCAAACTATTAGTTTGAAGTTAATTATTAGTTTATAAACTGATACATTAATGGACTATAGTGAGTTTTTCCATTCATTGTCACTGTAATTAAAGTGCTATCATTTAATTATCTCATACGGTATGTAGTGTTAGGAAATGCTTTGTTAACAACTTATTGACTGTAAAAAGTACTCTCTTAACGTCATGGAAAATGGGGAAATGTCATTAATTAAGTGTTTTAAACCTAAAAATTGGATAATAGTTCATTAAATAGTTCATTAAAATGTTTATGAATACATTAAGTCTATCCCCAAAGTATAGACATAACCACATAAAAAAAAATTTAATAAAAAAAAAAAAATATATATATATATGTCATAATGCTGTCAATGTGAGTTACAAACAAATACTTAGTAGATCACATTATTAAAATACATCAGTTAGGATTAGGGGATAGAATATACAGTTTGTACAGTAAAAACATTATTTCTATATGTGTGGCATAACATATAACATACAGTTACGTGTGTTGCTCAAGCGATCTTTGTCTGGCCTGCATGTTCACACACCTCTGACTCCCACATCTGCATTCTATTCCCACATAATCTGTTGAGAAATCAACAAAGAAAAAGAACAAAAAATACGTTGAAATTACATTTCTGAAGAAAGTAATTAATACATCACTGCTGCATGTGACACTGGTATTGTCTTATGAAACTAAAATGTTGCCATTCCTGATTTTTTTAAAGATTAAAAGACAGGAATTGTCTTAAATCTTTTAATCTATAGAAAATAGGTATATGAAACAGATGTTTCAAAAGAAACTGTACTGGATTACAGCAAAAAAAAAAGTTTTAATTTTGTAAAATTTGTTTTTCTTTTGCAGTTTTTTTTTCACCTTGGTATAGTAATTCTTTTGTTACATAAAAAAAAACTGTTTAAAGATATTATCATTCATTTGACCGAGTACCTTTGACAAAATCAAGTGTTGATTTGGTTATTTTGAAAATATTATATCTGGACTTCCTTTAAATTAATTGTTTCATTTTCATATTATAAAGAGCACCTGAATAAATGTCAAATTTATTAAAATGAATGAAAATAGAAGCAAATTAAATTTATTTTTTCCTCTCTCTGAAAAACAGACGCTTCTTGGAATGTAATCTATTATTTTGTATTTATTTTTTGTATGCATTGTTTTTATACTCCTTTTTTGCTGTTGCTATAATTGAATCCCTGTAATATTTTGTCATGCATGCCAATTATCAGACTCTCTTGGAGCTCCACCTGTGATAGAGTTGTACTTGTGATAATTAATTTCAGCTGATGACCCCTAATTGCTCATTTACCTACAAAAGGGTGAATATTTGTTGCAGAGTGAGAACTGAAGTTAGCAGTGTGTTGAAACATTTGCTCCTGTTCATTTGGTTTTAATTCACTTTTTGCATGCAATCCAGAAAATAAGAAAAATGTTTTGATAGACTTCTGTAGTGTGTGCTGAATTCAGTGTGTGGCCAGCCACCTTCTTGCTCTTTTTGGAATACAAACTACAACCAAACAGGTGTTTTATCTGGATTAATAAGTATATGTTGACCTGCTCTGTATTTCTCACGTAATATATTACCAGTCACTCCTAAAGATTATGCTGTATTTATAAATGCTGTCCCATCTGGGTTAAAATGCTTCATAAAAATATCTACATGTCCTCAGCTTTCTCTACATTCACTGTATATTACTAATGCACCCTTTAAATAATAATAAAAAATAATAATACTGTGCCATTGACTTTAGACCAGGTTTCACTTTCACTTGGTCAATGGCACAGTCTATATCAGTTCCTCATAATAGCAGCGTGCCAACAATGCGCCTGAACACACCTCGTTTTCAGACCAGCACACCCGCGTCGGGCTGAAACTAGCACAACACACACATGTCTGAGGCCACAATGAGCCGGGTGTGTGATAGGGCCCATCGTCTCCAGCACTAATATTTTGGATTATTCTATTATTAGTATTTCAGAACGACTGTGATTGTCTGATGTGGAATTAAATGTGGAAATAAATATTTCATTAAATATTTATAAATATTTAATCCATAACTATTCAATTAAAAAAAAACTATTTTGCTTAAACTCATTTAAAAATATTACTATCTAACTATCTTCTAAACAGATTTCATTGTGAAATTCATATATTTTGTACATTTTGTGGTTTACATGTTGAAACTTTTGTTTTTGGTCTGATTTTTTTTTTTTTTTTTTTTTTATTAAGGATTACATCATACCCAGCTTTCAACTGTTGAAAAATGGAAATACTTTATTTGTTCTTCCCCCATGACATGTCTAATTGAATATTATATGGAATATTATTGAATTAATCTGCTACTTCTATAAATGTAGGATATAAAAAAGGAAAGTATGAGGGAAATAAGTTAACATTAGATTCTATTAAGTAACTAATTATGGTTAGTTAAAGTGTAAAAAAACATTATCTAACTTGACATAAGAGCTTATTTAACAATAATACTTCAATCATTGTAACTGTAATTAACAAAATAATTGTTTAATAATTTACCAACTTTTTTTTTTATTTGAAGAACTCACTATTTGTATCTAATCTATTAACAGAGACTACAGTATATATGTGTGTGTGTGTGTGTGTGTGTGTGTGTGTGTGTATATATATATATATATATATATATATATATATATATATATATATATATATAATGAATTAACAATAAACTACTAGTTTGTATATGATTATTTACTTATATAAAGTGTTACCCTATATTGCATAGACAAAATGACTGTTAAACTGTACAAACTGTATTTTTATACCCTACCCCTAAACTTACCCATCACATGAAACCTTCTGCATTTTCAAAAAAATAAATAAATCAATAAATCAATAAAACAAGCGATTCATTCATCATTAATTTATGTGGGACAGGCTTTTATCTTAGTTTCAGATGACACTTTCATCTAACACCATTCATGTCTTAATCTTTTCCATTTCATGAGAAATGTCAAAATGTACCTTTAACCCGAGAGATTTATGAATGGCAGTGACGTGACACAACTGACGCTAGCATGTCATGTGATAAGGACAACAATGCAAATGTAGTATGTACGGATTATTACATTATACACACACTCATACTATAAAGAACATACTTTTTTAGCGGTCAAGAAGTAAACATTTATTCAAAAGTTAAATATTTCTACATGTTGATTTTGGAAAAAACTTTGCCTACAATTATCACCAGGGATGCTCTGTACAATGAAATAACTGTAACAGATCTGCCGCTTCAGTGATTGGCCCTGTAATTGCTGCTTGCAGCTAATGTGAATTTGCAGCTAAAATGAAGTACCATTATTAATTTCATTTAATGCAGTGGACCCAATGACAACATCTACGTCTACATGTCCGGTCTGGGACAAGAAGGCGCGTTTCCTTTTCCTGAGAAGGCAGTAAGTATAAAAAGATTCAAGAGATTATCAGAATGGACATGATATAGGCCGACGGTATATTTATAAAGATGAGCCAAAAATATTATGATATAAAAATGCCAATTCTCTACTCTCAAGAGTGTAGCAATGTATGAAGCTCACAGCTCTCAAATAATTCACTTTTCAACCAAGCAGTTTTCTGTCGACCAACTTAAATATGAGCAAAATCTATAGGGAACATTTTCACCCTCATGCAAAACTCCCAATCACACAGATTCCAATAGGAAAGAAATTCTGCAAACCCAAAATTTCGAAGAAAAACAATAAATGTTAAAGAATCTTTTATCTGAACATGAAAAAATATTACGATAATACTACTAATCTGTATAGTTAAAAGCAAGAACTAGTATCGCATTTATAAGTGTATCTGTGGATACACAATTGACAAAACGTACAACAATTTTATTAAAAAAAATCAATTTATTATTATTTATTTATTTGCTTTTAATGGTTGTTTATAAGTGATCATCTCAAAAATGACTATTTACACAGAAGGAATGGTAATTTCAGGGAATAAAATGATTAATTCAAGAGTTTGCATGTTAATACACGGATAAGGACATAGGAACTGTTGTGTTTAATCTGAAAACCTGCTGACTTCTAGACCATTAATTCAGTGTGTTTTATGACAGCTTCATCCTGATAAACTCATTGGAACGCTCAAGAACATGCATAAAGAAAGAACATTTTCAAAGGTATGTATTCAGTAATGTTCACATGATTTTGATGTATTATAAACATGATTTTATAATAGTATATATATATATATACAGTATATATATATATATACAGAATGCAGTTCAAATGTTTTTGATCGATAATGTTTTTTTAACACCAACGGTGCATTTATTTGATAAAAAAAAAACAGTAATATTGTGAAATATTATTACAGTTTTAAAAAGCTGTTTTCTATGTGAATATATAGTAAAGTGTAATTTATTCCTGTGAAATCAAAATTTATTCTATTCATCAAAGAATCATAAAAAAAAATTTACACAACTGTTTCAATATTGATAATAATAATGAATGTTTTTTGAGCATCAAATCCGCATATTAGAATGAGAAAATAGAGATTTGCTGCCAAATGTGACAAATTTGACCCTCTTCCACCTACCTTACTTAACAAATCACAATCTTAAATTCAGACCTTTGTGATTCTTTTTCCTACTCTTCTATTTCTAGCAGGTCCATCTTACCCTACAGTCACATTAGTAGGCCTACTACTTTCACAACTGATACTGCAAGCTTTTGAAAGGGGCAACAACAACCTGTAGTGATATAAAACTGCTCAAGTAAAGGGAATGATTATTTTTAAATATCTCACTATTTCCTCATCATGTATTTGTGCTGCAGATGGTGATATACATGGACAGCAGTTACTCTGCAACAATGTTCCAAGGACTTCCCAAGAATATAAAAGGTAAGATGCTATATGAAAACCACAACTAATGGTCCTGCCTTATTTGTAACTAGAGTCACACTAGTCTTTATTTGAAAGTTGAGTGTATAACCATAATCCATTTTCTGTCACCCAGTCTTTGCGTTGGCTTCATGTTCCAAAAATACCGAAATCACTCCCACTGATTACAATAAAGAGAGGGACGTCTTCCTCTCTGATAAATTCTCAAGGACTTGGTTGAAGTACCTTACCACGGTATGTGTTTTCTGTCAGTGAACTTTAAACTGCAAATTGTATTTGAAGGTTAACATTCTGATCTCATTACAGGCACAAAGTAAACATGACAAATGTGTGTTTTTGTCTTTGTATTCACAGGCTGACTTTACTACAGAAACATTCCATGACCTGGTAAAGAAAAGACAATCTAAATACCTTAAACAAAATTCTGACTCTGCAAAGACTGATGAAGAACTCTGCCCCTGCGTGTTTGGAGACAGGGTATTAAAAATTCTAAAACTTTATACAATAAGAACTTAAGTTATTATTTTCATTATTTGAATATAACAGGATATGAACACGTATATACTGTATATATTCACAAGATCCATTAATGTTGTATTTTTTTCTAAAAAAAAATTCTAAATTTTTTTCTTTAGAAAATCACTGACTGTTACCTCAGTGAATTTCTGCAACAATGAACTCCCTACAAGCTGTTCAACCCTTGTTCAAGAAAACATCCTGCTGAGGCTCAAGCAAATGACCGGAGTAATTAAGAGTATTCTGATGACCTTTTGTACTAGTTTCTTGTTTCAGACTTATAGCTTTATGATTAAAATTAAATTGATTGCAAAATAGCATACACTATTATTTAAAGGTTTCTGGTTTGTTTTCTTATGTACACCAAGGCTGCATTTGTTTGATCAAAAATAGAGTCTAAAAAGTAATATTGTGAAATGTTGTACCAAAAAAAAATAAAAAATAAAACTGGGAATTAGTTTAAAAATCCAGTGATTGTGTGTGTTATTTTATGTATGTGAATGGTTTTGACAGCTTCTTTAATTCTACATGGTCTTACGGTGCAAACGGCTTAATGAATGGTTCGTCAAAAGGATGAAGACTTCACCTTCTAATTTGCTTATTTAAGTTTCACTCCTTACAAACAGATGCAGAAAAATCATGCAAGAAAATCACACAAAGTGCACGCATGTAGATAGAAGTGATTTCACAAGTTCACACTTACATACAATTTGAGGAGATAAAGTTTAATGCGTATTTGGCGTGCTGTCCAGAGGGCTCCAAACTCGGAGTTCGGCCCGAACCCAGAGTACTCCCGCCGTATGTAAGTGTTTAGGACTAGAAGTGTAGAGGGGATGCTGCAAAACTGTCAATGGATTGAGGTGAGACTGCTGAGTGTATATGTACCTCTTACCATTGATTGCTGAGTGCTCTCCACTTGTGTTAATTATCTGAACGTGCTCCTCCCGAACTTTGTTAATAAAACCTCATTTATTGGACTGGTCTGTACAAATTTCAGACCTGAACTTCACTGAACACATTTGGGATGGTTATTTATATGCATGGATTTGAAATTTGTGGTGTTTAGCACTTTTGCACAAGAGACTTTAAATATGCTGCATATTGACACATAATGTCTTGCTAACAGTGATTTTATGTTGCTGAAATTACTTGTTCACCATTAGAACATCTATAAACCTAATTATAGCAGAATTCCTGCAAGACGCAAGCTCTAAACAACAACATGAAGGGCCCTATTTTAACAATCTGAAACGCAAGTATCAAGCGCGAAACGCAAGTAACTTTGTGGGCGGGTCTTGGTTGCTATTATACCGGCGGGATAAATGACTCTTGCGCCCGACGCAAATCTAAAATGGGTTTGTTTGAAGTAGCTTCATTATTCATAGGTGTGGTTTGGGCATAACGTGAAATAAACCAATCAGAGCCTCATCTCACATTCCCTTTAAGAGCAGGCCGTTTTGCTCCATGGCAGATTGCTATTATAACGGCGGATTTGCCAGACGCACGCCAGGAGCGGTTCACAGCTGAGGAGACCGACGTTCTCGTCAGGGCCGTAAAACACAGAGAAGTGACATTGGGGATGGACAAACCCACCCAAATTAGCTTTGGTTAAACAGGCGTATAATAATTTGGGTAAATGTGCAAGCTAGATTTATGCCTATTTTTTCACATCGTCATGGAAATAACAATAATTTCCCTCGTGTGTTAATATTTTTCCTTGTAATAAAGTATGGTTTTCAAAAAAAGAGAACTGTTGCGTCTGTGTGTAGATGAGATAAGCAAAGTGTATGCGCGTTGTGCACACGCTACATTGATTATGTCCAAGCAAGCGCCCTTAAAATAGCATATGAATAGTATGCGTCACTGACTTTAGACTAGGTTTTTTCTGGTCAGTGGCGGAATTGTTTTCTAAACCTGCAAAATAGCACCAGGGAACGTTTGCGCCGGAACACGCCTCCTCTTTGCGCTGAACCGCCCCCGGGAGCGCAAATGCATTTCCTAGTTTACCGACGTGGGTCTGTGGAGGGAAAAGTCCGCTGTGCGTGGGTGTAAAATAGGAATGATACATGCGTCAGTGTACAAAGTCAATTGTGCTGGGTGCCAGATAGGGCCCGAAGTCTTTTACACCTGTTATAAACCACAAAGCAACTTTTGTCATAAATATATCATAACAGATATAAATTGTATGAGATACATGAATTATCTCAAATATTATCCTTTCGAAGAGATACAGTACTAGTGTTGTCACAATACCAAAATTATGACTTCGATACGATACCAGACCAAAATACCTCGATACCGATACTGAATCGATACCACGGCAAAAAAAAAAAAATAAAACAGTAAAAGTAATTAAAAATATGACAAAACTTACAAATCATTGTTTTATAAATTAATTTTAAAAAGCTAAAAACTCACATGACCAGCATGTTCCTGCCCTGCTTTATGACCATTCCCTCCCCTTTATTAAAAATAATAATAATTGCATGTCAGTGTGAACGTCCTTACCGAGATGTTTGCAACAATCACAGTATTATTAATCATGCTAACATTTACAAACCTTTCACAACTCTGAACAGGTTGGGATGACCAAAATCTTATTTCATGATATGAGTCATTTAATATTTTTTAAATGTAATTTTATAATTATAATATAGATATTTAATTTAATTGTATCTTTGTTATTAAAAATAAGCAAAAAAGCTAATTATAAACAATATGACAAATACTAGGCTATAAGAGATAAATAAAATAAACAGTGCTTAATTTATTTTTTGAAAGCTAAATAGACCTTCTGTAGCTGAAAAAATAAGATCTTCACCCTATAAATTAACTATAGACTGATTCTTAATAAATAGATTACATTTATTCAGTCAAGCACTGGGTGACTGTCTATTTTCTTTTGTTGTTGGATTAACATTAATCGCACAGAATATTACGCTGCCGGTCCGGTGTAGCAGTCGATTTTGTTCCCTACTGGAATTCCTGTTCCCCCTGAACGATCCGTGTCTGCTGACATCGCATGCGTCAAAGCCTTAAAGGGAAAAATGAAAATTCTGTCAGTAATTACTCACCCTCATGTTGTTCCAACCCCGTAAGACCTTCGTTCATCTTCGGAACACAAATTAAGATATTTTTGATTAAATCTGAGAGTTGTCTCACTCCTCCATAGGCTTCTAAGGGACTGAAACTTGCTGGCCCAGAAAATGTTTTAAAGACATCGTTAATATAGTCCAAGTGACTCCAGTGGCTCAATCTTAAGTTTATAAACCGACGAGAATACGTGCAACACAGACGCGCTTAAACACTACGCGAAAAGATCCAAGGCCCAGAGAGAATTGGAAATGAAAAGTGGAATTAAGTCGTTATTTTTGTTTGTTTTTGCGCACAAAAAGTATTCTCGTCGGTTAGGGTTAGGGTTAGGGTCACACTGCAAACGTGATAGAGCATAACCTTTTAAGGCCACTCAGTGTACATTTCATTTCCAAATGGTGTGATATGTACAACAACCAACACAATACAACATTGCCTGATTCACGTTCACCTCCTTATAAGTTCATGACAAGGCAAGACAAGTTTATTTATATAGCACATTTCATACACTGTGGCAATTCAAAATGCTTTACACAGAAAGGAATTAAAAAGCAAGGAAAATTAAAACAGTTATAAAAGAAATTAAGAGATAAATGATACAATTATAAAAATGAAATGAAAGAGTAAAAAAGATGATACATACAGTAGATAAACTTCTCATCTGGCAAAACACCAGTGTATCATATTTTTCACAACTCTTAGTTTTACTCTGAGATTTCACTGTGTCTGTGGTGTTCTCTTGGCACGCCTAAGAAATCTATTGGAGGTCTCCGATGGACCCGATTTTTCCTTAAAATCGGACAGGAGGAGCTGTAGGACTGACTCGTGGGGTAACCTCAGATTCACTGCCCCATCAGTCCGCACCACAAAGATTTGTTCGGAAGCTCTAGGAATGGAATGAATCCAGTCCGCACCCCACAGAACCTTGAGTGTAATTACTCGTTAAACTCACTACTCCACCACAGACCCACGTCATCAGCATGGTTTCATCTCTCTTACACAATTCTCAGTGCCATTTCACTTCAGTTTAGAATCAAAAGGAGGAAGCAAAAATAAAATACAGTGTAATCAGTCGTACGTGAGTGCCACTGTATCACAGTAAATACACCTGTAGCTAAACAGAAGTGTTTTGAGTCTGGATTTGAATGTGACTGTAGGAGCACATCTGACCTCTTCTGGAAGCTGGTTCCAGCTGCGGCTGGTATAGTAGCTAAAAGGACTTAACTTGCTTTGAGTGAACCCTTGGTATTTCTAGCTGATGAGATCCAAATGATCTGAGTGATCTGTTGGGTTTATATTCAGTGAGCATATCTGCAATGTATTGAGGTCCTAGGCCATTGAATGATTTATATACCAGTATTAATACTTAAAAATCAATCCTAAATGTAACTGGGAGCCAATGTAATGACCTGAGGACTGGTGTGATATGTTCATTTTTCCTGGTTCTGCTCAGAATCCTGGCAGCTTCAGCTGTTTAAGTTCAGACTCACAGCCTCACTTTCATACCTGTCATGGTGCTGCTCTGAATAAGGGCTGCGTCCGAAAACTTAAAAATGCTGCCTTCAAAAATCGATCAGATGAAGGTATCTCATAGAGACAGGAAGTGAAGCTGACATTGGATTCGAACGTGTCTTGAGGACTTCCTACTGTGGAATGCGTCCTCCGAAGGCAGCTTTTTTTGTAAGTTTTCGGACACAGCCCTTATTCAGGGCAGCACAGGGCATCAAGGCCCGTCCAAATCCAATGTCAGCTTCACTTCCTGTCTCCTGAGACTGATGTTTGAAGGCATTATAGATATATCCTTCACCGCTTTTAATATCTCACAATCGTGTTCCATTTAGTGAAGAGTTGAGCTAGAAAAATAAAGATGGCATCTGAAAGTTGGACAGTTTGTGTGTAAATGTCAATTTTTGACCAACGTTTTCCACTTCTGATATCATTTCTAGCGAGCAAGTAGTCATTAGTATTGTAGTAATTAATATATGCTTAGTTATCACCAAAACTCTCTTTATTTTTCTGCAGATCTGTCGTCTTAGAGCTTCAGTGGCACATTCAGAACCTGACTGCCCTTCTTGCCCTGAAGGTGAAAAAATGACAGATTCACAGTCCTTAGACGTTTAGGTGAGGGCTTTACTACATGTCAGCGGAGTACTGCTGAAATTCACTGTCATTTTCTCAGAGATTTTTCAGTGCTCCAAGACATCCCTGCACAACTTCAGCTGCACTGCACAAATCAACATGCTGAGACTGTAGGATGGCATTTGCTGGTTTTAAAATGGCGAAAAAATGTATCAGAAATTTGCCAAGCTTCTTTTGCAAGGTCAACTAATGCATTGTCATCATTGGAAACCTTAAAATGAACGTTAAGAATGACTTCCTCATTATCCACAACACATTTTGTGACTTCATAATGAGTTGTCCAACGGATTTCCAACAGTCTCTTGAGATACGGGCAACTGTATCTCTGAGAGACAAAATGATGCCTGAAAAAAAGTGCAGGGAGCCTGACAAGTCAAAGAATCATTTGGCACAAGGAGTGGATGTAGGGGATATTCCTGCCCAACCTTTGTTGTAATAAAGCCTGAACACCACCTCGCACCCCACTCATCACTGATGCTCCATCATAACACTGGCTCATTATATTATCAGCACTGTATGCACAGTAGTGATGTAATCTGCAGGAGTTCTAACAAGCCAATGAGATGTTCCTCTGGCACACCATTGCACACAAAACGAATTATACAGACACATTTTAAGTGTTGCACCGATCCCTTGTGCCATCACTTTTTAAACAGAATGCAGCTGAATCAGCAGTAGTTTTATTTTATTTTTTCAGAACCATGAATGCCAAAATTTCAATCACTTCATTCTGGATGGTTTTGGAAGTGTACTTTGCATTTTGTGGGATACTGATGTAATGTGAGCCAGGTATTTATCTTTTTCCAACGTGTATTTAAACAACTTGGCAAAAAGCCCAGCAGCTATGCAATCTTCCTCACTGTCACATGTTTCACAATCTCCACGTAGTGATTTTTTAAATAATAATAATAATAAAAATAATAATAATATATATATATATATATATATATATATATATATATATATAATTTATTTATTTATTAAAAAAAAAAAAATTGTTGCCAAATGTGACAAATTTTACCCTCTTCCACAATCCTTACTTAACAAAGCCCAATCTTAAATTCAGACCTTGTGATTCTTTTTCATACTCTTCTATTTCTACCAGGTCCATCTTACCCTACAGTCACATTAGTAGGCCGACTACTTTCACAGCTGCTACTGAAATCTTTTAAAAGGGGCAACAACAACCTGTAGTGATATAAAACCGCTTAAGTAAAGGGAATGAAGGAGTCGTTTTCGCTGTAAGGTATCTGTACTATTTACTCAAGTAGCCCATGGTTTTCAGGGACTCTTTTCACCTCTCTAAAATATTCACATTGGTTCTAGTTTTACACTTGTGTCGTAGGTCAACCAGTGCATATACAGAGCATTTGTACGCTGCATACAGTAAACATGCTGCATTCTGTAGATAGTAAGGATGGTTTTCAAAGATTCTTTTGTGAATACTGCCTTCACGTGAAATCTGAATGATCATAAATACCAGCATCCTAGTAGAAATTGGACATGAATGCCCTCTCAAGTTGTATTGACCACTGGGAAAAAGAGATCATTTTGATACCCGAGATGGATGGGTCATAAACTTCAACCAGCGATCAGTTAAACTTTAACTGATCGCTGCTGTCACTGTGACTGCTATTCTTTATTAGTTTTCTCCACAACAGCTGCATCGTCATGTCTTGTTGTTAAAGTAGTGCATATTATTTACATATATGAATAATCATTTGAAGTAGGCATTGTGTGTTTTATACACAGTGAAAATAGCCTGTATTTGACCCGAAAATCCATCAGCAAGCTGGTCAGTGTTTGTCAATGACTGGGCCGCTAAATATCATTTTGGTTTTAATAAGATCTTCCCAATAAATAGGCAAGAATAAACCAATAGTCACTGTGAGTCGCTTCATCTTACCCACAATTCTCTGATTGACAGCAGCAAAGCAAACCATCTACAGTCACAGCAGTGTGTTGTTGTTCTAAGTTTGACACTAGAGGGTGCTGTGACTTTTTTTTTTTTTTTAACAAAATTGATTTGTGTGGAATACTATGTAGTTTGGGATATTTGCTGGATTTAGGACAGTCTCATAATATTAGCTGTTTTTTATAGTCAGTATTTCAGTAAATTCTCAACCTTTATTAGAAAAGTAATGATTCAGAAAAGAGCTGTGACTCATTTTTCAATCCATTAGTTGAGAATCATTTTGAAAACGATGAGTCTCTACAAAAATAGAGTTTCTACTTGTGTTCAGTTTTGTCTTTGTTTCTCTCACTTCATCTCACTGTGTAGTGGTGTCATCTGTACACATTCTGTTTTTAATGTGTAATGTGTTTTTTTAAGTTTAACGCTTCCCAGACAGCAACATAGTGTCGGCCCAGATCCGGCCCACATCTGGTACGTGTGTAAATTTCACAATTAAATACAAAGAAACAGCGAGTAACACACTGAATTACACATTACATTTTGAAGTAGAAAGACTGAAATAGCATTTTCTAGTAAAATGTTCTCCAACAATATTTGTTTTATTTATAATTATTTTAGATTTATTTATTTTTTATTTTTATTTGTGCAGTGTACATCAATTCTCTAATTATTTTAGAATTTTGTTCTTGGCTGGAGACAGCAGCACACTTCAGTGCATTTAGATGTATAAACCTGAGTGTGTGTGACACTGATGAATGCAACTCTGCACTTTACAAAGTCTCTGGGCCTCTTCTACTCAAAACTATATACATCATAGACTACAAGAATACAGGCTACAACAGACTGCAGGTGTCAGTAAAAACACGTTTGTGATGTGTAAAATCACTGCTGTGAACTACAGGGCACAAGGATCATTAAGCCCATGTGCAAAAATCTATCCGTTCCGACCTAAACATAACCCTCACAGAAACCTGTGCAAAACACTAGATTTGTGATTCGACAGATTTATATGGGTTTCCCACATTAGTGAGGACATTATTGAATAGCGAGGACATATTGGACCTCATAAGTAACAAACACAGTGGTATTCCTATCATTATGTGACATTCCATAGATGTAATGATTGTTATACTGTAAAAACTGTGTATTCTGTCCCCTACCCCTAAACTTACCCCTAAACCTACCCATCACAGAAAATGTCTACATTTTTACAATTTTAATAAAACTTCAATTGCTTTGTTTTTATACCAGTTTTACAAACAAGGATGTCCCCAAAGGGAGGTTTTTGAGTTTTTTTTTTCAGGGTTTGCTTACATCTGGGTACAAACTTGTCCCCAAAACATGGTTAAGTACACACTTAATTAAAGGTTAAGTTAAAGTTAAAGTTAAAGGTTCAGAAGAGATCTCATCAACATCACACTCTGTGCTCAGATTTTTCTCCTTAGCTACCCTAGTGAAAAAAAATAGTATACTTAAGCACAATTTATTCGTATGTACTTTAGTATAACTAAATGTATTTATGGCATAAATTATACTTAAATACTTAAAATCTGTTAAATTCGAAAAACTAATTTTGTACTAAATGCATTTTAGTTGTCCAAAAGCTATGCTGAAGTTCAACTGAAGTTGTATGTATACTTGTTTGTGCTAAAGTGGAACTATTCCAAATATACTTAAGTACACTTTAAATAACTACTCTTGTATTTAAGTTTTGAAATGTCGAAATTTAATCAGCAAAAACTTCAAATGTATTTTGGTGACATTACAATTGCAATTCAATTACACTGTAAGAGTGTTGAACATACATTAATATTATACTGACAACAACGGAGATTATACTATCCTTTACTTTTAGTGAATTTAAAACACATTCCAATGGAATTCCAAGTAAACTTGGAGTGTATGACATCGTTATTGTGTGCTTCAAATACAATAAAGTAATCTTTAAAAAATAATGGCACACCTTAAGAATTTGCCATTACTGACACCACCAGTATACCAGTAACTCACTTATCTAGACAACATCAGTGAAACAATGGAAACAGATATATGTACATTGAATGTACACTGAAAAAAATGATTCATTGACTAGTTGAATTTACAAAAAAGAATTATGTTAATTGGATCCACATAATTGATTTTAGCTACATTTAAACAAATGCATTACGTTGAACTAAGTTCAGCTTAATGCATTTGTTTAAATGTAGCTAAAATCAATTGTGTGGAACCACTTGATACATTTTTTTTTAGTAAATTCAATGATTTCAGTAAATTCATTGAATTTACTAAATGTTTTTATCGTAAGTGGTTCCACACAATTGATTTTAGCTACATTTTAACAAATGCATTAAAGGGGTGGTTCGGGATTTTTGACATCGGACCTCATTTTTAAGTCAGCCTGGTTGTTATTCATCAGTGGAGACATTTTTTTTTTTAAATTATC
Source organism: Scardinius erythrophthalmus (assembly GCF_964197995.2). NCBI lineage: Eukaryota > Metazoa > Chordata > Actinopteri > Cypriniformes > Leuciscidae > Scardinius > Scardinius erythrophthalmus. The sequence continues at coordinate 5,859,832 of NC_138226.1, read as the reverse complement.
CAGTCCTTATATTTGGATAGTTAGCCGATTCTAGGCTAGCGCGAGTCAACGGTAGATGCGTTAGCCAGCCATTGAAAATCGTTTTACCCACTCCACAGTGCACCAAACGCAAATCAATTATAACACTAGACTATCGATGCAAATGTCCGTTGAGAGAATAATGTTAGAAATCAAACTTACCTTTCATCACATTGCATTCGTTATAATTTGTTCCATGTAATCATAAGCCTTGTCTACAGCAGCAGCGGAATGATATTGATTACCTAGGCAACCGAGTGAGCCGGTACATACATGTACTACACACACTGTAGTGCGCTTCTGTTCTGTGCTTACTTTTTGCCGCATTACTAACCGGGGGAAAGTAAAATTCCGCAGCTGCTGAGAAATTAGTTCTTTTGGGATCATTGCATCATTTAGCTTCAAAGGTAAGTTTGATTTCTAACATTATTCTCTCAACGGACATTTGCATCGATAGTCTAGTGTTATAATTGATTTGCGTTTGGTGCACTGTGGAGTGGGTAAAACGGTTTTCAATGGCTGGCTAACGCATCTACCATTGACTCGCACTAGCCTAGCATCGGCTAACTATCCAAATAAAAGGACTGGATAATTTTTTTTAAAAAATGTCTCCACTGATGAATAACAACCAGGCTGACTTAAAAATGAGGTCCGATGTCAAAAATTCCGAAACCACCCCTTTAAGTTGAACTTAGGCTATGCCAAGCTGCTTTGCAAACCATTCAAAATTATGAAAAGTGCTATAGAAATACATTTGAATTGAAATAAACCACATTATTGAAAAGGTAAAGGTCATAAATATAAAACTTACTTCATGATTATGAATTACTATTTTTTGAAACTCAAAACACATTTCCTGTAAACTTTTATATTGTTATACTCAACAAGTAGAACTGAAATACAGTTCATTGTGTTGTACATTTAATCATAACAGGTCAACAGAGGATTAAATAAATTAATTTAATTTAATTAATTAAAATTTATTTGCAAATTGCTCATTGTTATATTTGTGCTGTAGGCAAAAGTTGTGTTTGGAAATTCTGCCCTTACAGCACCTGTTAGCAGAAACAAACTAGATGTTTCAGTTCATGCCTCACTTTGTGTTTGGTTCTCTAGTGAAAAAAACTGTACCAAAATTTATTTAAAATACATTTATGTTATACTAAGTATACTACAAATTCATTAACATATTTACTGACATTGAGATGATTAAACATTGTTTGGGTTATTTCTTTATTGAACAATGCATTTTTCTTAATATTGAGCCTAAAATGTGTTTAATATCACAATTGCTAAGGATATGATCTCTGCATAATATTAATCTTAGTCTTTAAACGGGAGATATTTAAAGTGTACCTACAGCATACTTGCATTAGTTACACTTTAGCACAATCAAATATACTTCAGTATATCTTTAGTTGGACATCAGCACTATTTCTGGATAACTAAAGTACATACAAATTTAGTTGTTCCAAATTAGCAGACTTTGAGTATATCCAGTATACCAAAAGTACAATTGCAGGGTATTTATATTAACTACATGAAAATGTATTTGTAGTATATTAAGCATAAAAGTATTTCAAATACATTTTAGTATATTTATTTTTCACTAGGGGTTGTTGAGATCTCCTGAATATTTAGAGAAAAATTTGAGACTACCAGATTCTATGGTTCTCAAAGTCCATTCTCATTTTGGACTCCTTTTTCTCAGAGCTTTCTCGTGTCTCAGTTGTGCCTTCTTTTATTTCTCCTTAGGAATTTTAGGAGAAACATCTGAGACACTGTTGATAATAAGATGAGAGATATTTGAGAATCACAACTAAGTCTCATGAGCTTAATTGCTTTTGTAATTATATATTTTGGTGAGCGAACGTTTTAACCATGATAAACTTATGTTGACCTGCTCTGTATTTCTCTCGTAATATACAGTGCCGATTTAGCAGGTTTTCCCACTTACAAAGCATGTAGAAGTCTGTAATTTTTATCATAGGTACTCTTCAACTGTGAGTGACGGAATCTAAAACAAAAATCCAGAACATCACATTGTATGATTTTTAAATCATTAATTTGCATTTTATTGCATGACATAAGTATTTGATCACCTACCAACCAGTAAGAATTCCGGCTCTCACAGACCTGTTAGTTTTTCTTTAAGAAGCCCTCCTGTTCTCCACTCATTACCTGTATTAACTGCATCTGTTTGAACTCGTTACCTGTATAAAAGACACCTATCCACACACTCAATCAAACAGACTCCAACCCCAAGAACACCATCCCAACGGTGAAGCATGGAGGTGGAAACATCATTCTTTGGGGATGCTTCTCTGCAAAGGGGACAGGACGACTGCACCGTATTGAGGGGAAGATGGATGGGGCCATGTATCGCAAGATCTTGGCCAACAACCTCCTTCCCTCAGTAAGAGCATTGAAGATGGGTCGTGGCTGGGTCTTCCAGCATGACAACGACCCGAAACACACAGCCAGGGCAACTAAGGAGTGGCTCCGTAAGAAGCATCTCAAGGTCCTGGAGTGGCCTAGCCAGTCTGCAGACCTGAACCCAATAGAAAATCTTTGGAGGGATTCTGTATTGCCCAGTGACAGCCCCGAAACCTGAAGGATCTGGAGAAGATCTGTATGGAGGAGTGGGCCAAAATCCCTGCTGCAGTGTGTGCAAACCTGGTCAAGACTGCAGGAAAAAGGTTTCTGTACCAAATATTAAGTTCTGCTTTTCTGGTGTATTAAATGCTTATGTCATGCAATAAAATGCTAATTAATTACTGTACTTAAAAATCATACAATGTGATTTTCTGGATTTTTGTTTTAGATTCCGTCACTCACAGTTGAAGAGTACCTATGATAAAAATTACAGACTTCTACATGCTTTGTAAGTGGGAAAACCTGAAAAATCGGCAGTGTATCAAATACTTGTTCTCCCCACTGTAATATCCCAGTCACTCCTAAAATTATGCTGTATTTGAATGCTGTCCTATCTTGGTTAAAATACTTCATAAAAATATTAAGCTCTCTCTACATTCACTGGATCTTGCTTATTCTATAGTCAATTCTGTTTCTCTTTACCCCATTATGAACAATAATCAATGTGTTTTGAGCTTTGTTTTAATAGGAGGATATTGTCTACTAATACGACTACTAATATATTGTATTACATTATTATTACTATTGTTTTAGAATGACAGTGATGGTCTGATGTGGAATTAAATGTAAAAACTAACATAATTGTTAGTCATATAGTTGAGTCACATAGTTGGTTCTGTCTTGGATTTGGACCTGTTATCGTTACTTCTAGGTCTTCCGTGTAAATTAATCTCCAATAAACATGCTAGATGACTTTTTTACTTAGGAAAAATATTTTGATGTCTTGTTATTTATTAGAAATAAATCACCCTCTCTAAAAGGCTGGCATAAACTTTTAAGATTATTCCTTTGGAGCTCCTGATTCACTCCTCAACAGATTTATTTATTTTATATCACATTTGGACCCCATTTCTTATTGTTGATATATGTATTTATTTTGTGTTGTCATACTTGATGCTGTTATCATTAATTTCCCCCTTTACTATGTATTGGGCTATGTTTGATTGTTATTATGTTTTAATGTTTTAATAAATCTATGGTTTTATATATTTATATACCGGATATGGGGATGTTCCCAGAACTAAAAGTTCCAAATTGTGTAACTGAAACCAGTGAGTTTGTGCAATCAAAACGGCTGTTTTCAGTATCTCAGTATCTATCTACAGTTTAATTTTTTCTTGGGAGGTACATGACTGTACAGTCATGTATGACACACTGTACTGTGGCAAATTTTGCAGATTTCCAATGAAACTTCACTGAAGCAGCCCACATAAATACCTTTCATTTTGAAGTGAGAAAACTAACGTCAAAGAAAACCTATGGATGAACTTCATGACGCATCATCTATCTTTAACTTTATATATTATTTATCTATATATTATCTATCTTTTAACTTTTTCAGATTTATTTATTTTGGTATTACTAATGATAAACTGTCAAAATGCTTAGTCCTAACCACAAAAGAATCATCCAAAATCTCAAAAAAAAAAAACATATATTTTATATATACAGTGTATATATATATATATATATATATATATATATATATATATATATATATATATATATATATATACACCTAAAGGATTATTAGGAACACCATACTAATACTGTGTTTGACCCTCTTTCGCCTTCAGAACTGCCTTAATTCTACGTGGCATTGATTCAACAAGGTGCTGAAAGCATTCTTTAGAAATGTTGGCCCATATTGATAGGATAGCATCTTGCAGTTGATGGAGATTTGTGGGATGCACATCCAGGGCACGAAGCTCCCGTTCCACCACATCCCAAAGATGCTCTATTGGGTTGAGATCTGGTGACTGTGGGGGCCATTTTAGTACAGTGAACTCATTGTCATGTTCAAGAAACCAATTTGAAATGATTCAAGCTTTGTGACATGGTGCATTATCCTGCTGGAAGTAGCCATCAGAGGATGGGTACATGGTGGTTATAAAGGGATGGACATGGTCAGAAACAATGCTCAGGTAGGCCGTGGCATTTAAACGATGCCCAATTGGCACTAAGGGGCCTAAAGTGTGCCAAGAAAACATCCCCCACACCATTACACCACCACCACCAGCCTGCACAGTGGTAACAAGGCATGATGGATCCATGTTCTCATTCTGTTTACGCCAAATTCTGACTCTACCATCTGAAAGTCTCAACAGACTCATCAGACCAGGCAACATTTTTCCAGTCTTCAACTGTCCAATTTTGGTGAGCTCGTGCAAATTGTAGCCTCTTTTTCCTATTTGTAGTGGAGATGAGTGGTACCCGGTGTGGTCTTCTGCTGTTGTAGCCCATCCGCCTCAAGGTTGTGCGTGTTGTGGCTTCACAAATGCTTTTCTGCATACCTCGGTTGTAACGAGTGGTTATTTCAGTCAAAGTTGCTCTTCTATCAGCTTGAATCAGTCGGCCCATTCTCCTCTGACCTCTAGCATCAACAAGGCATTTTCGCCCACAGGACTGCCGCATACTGGATGTTTTCCCTTTTCACACCATTCTTTGTAAACCCTAGAAATGGTTGTGCGTGAAAATCGCAGTAACTGAGCAGATTGTGAAATACTCAGACCGGCCCGCCTGGCACCAACAACCATGCCACGCTCAAAATTGCTTAAATCACCTTTATTTCCCATTCTGATATTAAGTTTGGAGTTCAGGAGTTTGTCTTAACCAGGACCACACCCCTAAATGCATTGAAACAACTGCCATGTGATTGGTTGATTAGATAATTGCATTAATGAGAAATTGAACAGGTGTTCCTAATAATCCTTTAGGTTATTATATATAAATATATATTAGGGGTGTAACGGTTCACAAAATTCACGGTTCGGTTCGATACGATACACTTGTGTCACGGTTTGGTTCGGTACGGTTCGGTACGTTTTTGATACAGCAAAAAGAAAGAAATGCCAGAGAAATTTTCTTTATTTAATTTTTTTTATTTTTTTTATTAAAACTAACATCATAAAGTTTTTTTTTTTTTTTTTTTTTTTTTTTATTACTTTGAGCAATTCTGGAGCTATGATTGACTAGGAGCATATAAAACAAACAGCTCCTTGGAAAAAATGAAATGTAATATTGTAATAGGCTAGTTATAAACAGGTTTATTTTAGTTCACATATCCATAGTGAATGTTGCTGATCTGTGGACAAGTTCATTCAAGGCACAATGTTTCTTCCTGGTTTCCACGTCAGCGCTGTTTGATCCGTTAATAACTGAGAAATGTAAATGTTTATTCTGTGGAGAATTCAAATGCTTTCTTTACCGGATCTCTTTAGCGCTGTGTAAGTAACAGTGTCGCTTGATCATGATCGGCTCGCGCTCAGACAATATGCTCGCGCTGCACTGGTCCAAACTGATAAACGGTCCTTCAATCACGCAATAATGAGCAGTTTCGTTCCGTTTGCATTACGTTTGCCATTTGATGTTGGACAATGTTATGGTCGCGCCGGCATCTCTTACATTATGAGCGCGCTTGCCACGCGCCTACATTTGAAATAAGCAAATTTTGGTCGGCAGGAAAAATGGTACAACGAACCGTTCGGTTTGAAAATGCGTACCGAAAACCGAACCGAAAGGCAAAATGCGTACCGAAAACCGAAACCGAAAGCCTCGTACCGAACGGTTCGGTGGGTACATTGCATAGAATTCTGTTGTCTTTATATACAGATAGTTATACATTTTATAACTTACTCTTAACCCACATCCTAAGCCATCACAGAAAACCTTCAGCATTTTTACCATTCTAAAAAAAACTTTAATTACTTTCTTCTTCTTTTTTTACTGGTTTTACAAACAAGAACATCCCCAAAAGTAAGTTTTTAGAGATTCTGTCAGGTTTTGATACAAATTTGGTACAAATTTGTCCCCAATATATGGTTAAGTAGGTACACACACAGAGAGAGAGAGACACACACACACACACACACACACACACACACACACACACACACACACACACACACACACACACACACACACACACACACACACAATAGCATAATTGAATTTTTGTTTTTTTTTGCGCAATTAGTGCCAAGCGTGAAAAAAGGCAACACTTTACAAGTATTTACAAATCATTTGCAAACTATTAGTTTAAAGTTAATTAATACCGGTAGTTTATAAACTGTAGTTAATACATTAGTGTGTTATTTATTTATCATTTAATTATCTCATTTGTAAAGTGTTAGGAAATGCTTTGTTAACAACTTATTGACTGTAAAAAGTTCTCAATGAAAATTGGGAAATGTCATTAATTAAGTGCTTTAAACCTAACAATTATTGGACAATAATTGCATTAGTATTAAGAGTTCATTAAAATCATAAAATCATAATGCCGTCAATATGAATTACAAACAAATACTTTGTAGATCACATTGATAAAATACATCAGTTAGGATTAGGGAATAGAATATACAGTTTGTACAGTATTAAAAAAAACATTATTTCTATATGTGTGTCATAACATACAGTTACGTGTGTTGCTCAAGCGATCTTTGTCTTGCCTGCATGTTCACACACCTCTGACTCCCACATTTGCATTCCATTTCCACATAATCTGTTGAGAAATCAACAAAGAAAGGCAAGAATTTGAGAAAAAGAACAACAAAAAAAAAACACTAACATGGAATTACGTTTCTGAAGAAAATGGAGCGGTTTTCAAACGAGTGATTCTTTCGTCACTGCTGCATGTGGCACTGGTATTTTCTTTTGAAACATGTATGTTGCTGTTACAACATACATGACAAGACAGGCATTGTCTTGTCTTTTAATCTATTGAAAAAAAGAAACTGTACTGGAGTACAGCAAAAAATTTAAATAAAAAAATAAGTACATTTAATGTCACTGAATCCAAGCCATTTAGTTCTCTCCTTATTTATGTTGATGCATTTTGGTAAGATTTGATTTTCTTTTGCAGTTTTTTTTTTCACCTTGGTAGTAATTCTTTTGTTACATTAAAAAAAAAAATCAAAAACACTAGTTTCAAATGTTTAAAGATATTATCATTTGACCGATACTTTAGACAAAATCAAGTGTTAATTTGGTTATTTTGAAAATATTATATCTGGACTCCCTTTAAATTAATTGTTTGATTTTCTTATTATAAAGAGCAGTTGAATAAATGTCAAATTTATTAAAATTAATGTAAATAGAAGCAAATGAAATGTATTTTATCCTCTCCCTGAAAAACAGACGCTTCTTTCTTGGAATGTAATCTATACATTTTTATTTATTTTTTGTCTTATATGCATTGTTTTTATACTCCTTTTTTGTTGTTGCTATAATTAAATACCTGTAATATTTTGTATTTACAACCTCCTTCTTGCTCTTTTTGGAATTGAATAAACACAAACTACACCAAACAGGTGTTTTATTTGGATTAAGTATATTTTGTATAAACTGTAATTTTTTGAGAATTGCTTTTGTAGTGATATATTTTGATGAGTGAACTTTTTACCATGATATGTTATGTTGACCTGCTCATTTTCTCACGTAATATAATATTCCAGTCACTCCTAAAGATTATGCTGTAGTTATGAATGCTGTCCCGTCTGGGTTAAAATGCTTAATAAAAATATCTACATGTCCTCAGCTTTCTCTACATTCACTGTATATTACTAATGCACCCTTTAAATAACAAAAATAAATAAAATAAATACTGTGCCATTGACTTTAGACCAGGTTTCATTGTCAATTAGTCAATGGCGCAGTCTTTTTCAGTTCCTCATAATAGCAGCGTGCCAACAACAACAACTGAAACTAGCACAACACACACATGTCTGGGGCCGCATTGTGCCGGGTGTGTGATAGTGACCATCGTCTCCAGCACTAATATATTGGATTATTCTATTATTGGTTTTTATTCAATTCTAACTTATTTAATTCATAAATATTTAATTAAAAAGTCATTTATTTTAACTCATTTAAAATATTACAATTGCAATTACTTTCTTCTACACAGATTTCATTGTGAAATTGATATATTTTGTACATTTTGTGGTTTACATGTCAAAACTTATTTTGTTTTTGGTCTGATTAAATTAAGGATTACGTCATGCCCAGCTTTCAACTGTTGAAAAAACTGTTTCACCATGTCTTATAAGGAATATTATTTAAATAATCTGCTACTTTTATTACCTAAATGTAGGATACAAAAAAGGAAAGTATGGGGGAAATAAGTTCAGCTGTAAACATTAGATTCTATTAAGTTATATAGTTAATTAGTTAAAGCATAAAAAACTTTATTTAACTTTACATAAGAGCTTATCAAACAACAATTCTTCTATCATTGTAACTGTAATTAACAAAATAATTATTGTTCAATAATTAAAATAATTATCAAACAATAATTATTTTGTTAATTACAGTTACAATGATTGAAGAACTCACTAATATGATTATTTATAAGTACTTATATAAAGTGTTACCCTCTCTTCTATAGACAAAATGACTGTTATACTGTACAAACTGTATTTTTATGCCCTACCCCTAAACTTACCCATCACATGAAACCTTCTACATTTTCAAAAAAATAAAAATAATAATAAAAAAAATCAATAATAATAATAATAATAATAATAATAATAATAATAATAATAATAATAACAATTCACTTAGTATGATTTATAAGCTGTTTTCCTAATAGGGACCAAAAGAAAAGTCCCCACAAGGTTAAAAATGCCTTGTATTATTATCCCAGTGGGGACATTTGGTCCTCACAATGTATGGATTACCAGGCACACACACACACACACACACTTACAATCTTGAATGCATTCTATTTTGGCATAATTTGCCAAGAGCATAATAATTCATCAAAGAAACAAGATAAGATTTTGACAAAACAAAACAAGCGATTCATTCGTCATGAATTTGTGTGGGACAGGATTTTACTTTCATGTGACATCATTCATGTCTTAATCTTTTCCGTTTCATGAGAAAGTCAATGTCAAAACGTACCTTTAATGTCATTGAACTAAAGTCTATCTAAATTCTGCTGGAAATCTCACAAACACAATTTATTTTCTAGTATTTTTGACTGAAAGGGAGATTTGAGGTCGGTCTGTAATTAACTCATTTTCTAGGGTAAAGTTGTGTTGTTTTTAATGAGGCTTAACAGTTAGCTCGAAGATTTTTGGGACATATCCTAATGACAATGATGAATTAATAATATTAAGGAGTGAATTTATGACTTCTGGAAGCATAAACCCTAACCCTAACCCAAATTTTTGCATATTTTGAAAATATTTCATCTGGACAGGATTTCTTCTTTAAAGTAACTGAGTTATAAAAAAAACTAAATAAAAATACAAAAAAATAACTGTAAACTTGTGATTTTGTGGAATCAAATTGTGGCTGTGTGTATTTCCCCTTTCTGACAAAACTTTACTGAAGCAACTTGCGCAAATGACATTCAATAAATAATAATAATTCAATAATTAAAAAAAAAACCTGTGGAAGAGCTTCATATTTCCAATTTGATTACTTGTAACTGTTACTGTAACAAGTGTCCCACCTCAAAAGTTTAAAACCAAATCAACTTAATTCTAATTCAAAACTCGGTTTCAGATGATTCACAAAGTCACCAACTGCCATCAATTAAAGTGAATATGAAAAGTATTGCAAAATATGAAATACACACCCATGAATCTGATGAAAAGAAAGGGATAAACTGCCTATATAAAGACAGAGGCTGTCTGACTAAAACCACCAGAGATCAACAGGACAGGAACACCTGATACTCAACACAGGTATGATGGCATATGATCAAATCATCTATAATCTAAATCAATAAACACTTTCAGCAACTGTATTTAGATAATAAAATAGAAACATTTTGACCAGTATTTTTAACATCATGACGAGTGATTGACATTTCAGCACTTCATGAATAGAAAGCAATACTTAAGTTTAAAACCTGAACTCTTGTTATATCGTCCTAAACTTTATAACATATCATACTTGTGTTCTTTTATGTGTTTCTTAAAATGCATCATAAATGTATGAGCCATTAAAAAATGAATGTTACCCAATTAAAAGCATTAGATCAATGTTCATTTAGTTTTTTAATTGTTAGTTTTATTATTATTTTAGATTCCAATAGACTTTGCTTGGAAACGGCTTTTGAAATGTCTGGAAAAAACTGGATTCTCCTTGTCGCCGGCTCAAAGGGCTGGGTAAATTACAAACACCAGGTTTGTGTTTGTGTTTTTTTTTTTCATTATTTTTGAGACATATTGCTAATAAATTCCCCAAGGTGTGATGTGCCTCAGTTTATAAATTATGACAGTAACTGAAATCATCTTTGTCATTTGCGTTTCAGGCCAATGTGTGCCTTCATTATCAGATACTTAAGCATCAATCTGAGCCAATTCCTGATCAGCAGATTGTGGTGATGATGTATGATGACATTGCGCACAATGGAAAGTGAGTAATTTCCCAAAGCTAAATTGGGTCAGGCCAATCACGTCGTGTATAGAGTAGGTGGGGCGGGCTTAACATAATGATGACAGAGTTGCGACGGTTCCCTGCTAACTGTTACTTGAAAACAAAGAAGAGCTGCTGCTGGAGAACAGTCTCTCGAATCAGCTTTGGACACGACTCTGGACGATTTGGAGTTAAGTTTTTCTTTGAGAAAGAGCAAAGAATGGCACTTAAGTCATTCTTAAAAAAGGAAGATGTGTTCGTAGTTTTGCCGGCCAGATTCAAAAGTTGAATCTATCAACTAACGTTAGCTCCGCTGTTGGGAAAACGCTCTGGTTGGTTGAAGCGCTGTCCTATTGCGTGCAGAGGGAATTTGAAAGACAGCTGTTTATCCCGCCCCTCAGATTGAGGTCTATGGTGAGTGGCCAGGTCGTGTCTATGGTGAGTGTCTATGGTGAGTTGCCAGACCCAACATCTTGATGTAGGTCTGGCTTGCCAGGCTATGATAACATAGCATTTGCATGACTTTCCAAAAGAGGAAGAAAATAGAGATTGATTACGGAAGACAGAAGAGAGAAAGATGTCAAATCGACCATCATTTCCTCAGACATGCATTACAAACACCCTCATAACAGCATTTGCTAGCAATCTTTGCCAGATTTAATAATTCTAGAAACACGTCATCACAGAAAAGTGTGGATAAAATTGTTGGAGCTGACAGCATTTAACACTTTCCTTCTTCACTGCCTGCAGAAACCCATGTAATGGAACCATTCTCAGTGTAGTTGATGAGTCAAACGTGTACTCACATGTTCCAAAGGACTACACTGGAAAGGTAATATTTGTTTTGTTTTGACATAGTTTTGTGTTTATGTTTTTATTCCATATCTGAGCACAATTATAACTTTCAACAATAATGATTAATTATGACAATTATGATCTTATAGGATGTGACGCCAGAGAACTTCCTGGCTGCTCTTAGAGGGGATACGAGCACACACAAAAAAGTCATAGAAAGGTGTGTTTGTCTGTAAAGAAGAAACTTTCAATGATATCAATATGTCATGTTATTAATCATTAATAGTATTAACCCATTTGTGCCCAAATTTTTCTGAATGGTTTCATGCATATAATCCTGTTAATAGTGTCCTATGTGAACATGTTCTGCATTTATTTTCCCCAGGTTTTTTTTTTTCTTTCTTGAAAATCATATTTGAATGTGCGGCAACTATAGTTGCCGGTGGGCAAATATGTTGTATGCACCCCTTCAATGTAAAATATGAATAGGAGGAGAAATTTTGGCATTTATCTCAAAATAACTGCTTTCAACAGATCAATCTTTATTCATAAACAAATTTATTATGTATAAAAGTCGAAGAACATTTGATGCAGACCCAAAAAAACTGCATCTAGCTTATAATCTCTTGAATATGAAAACACAACAAACGCCATAACCATTGTGCGCTGTTCAGGGTCTTTTTGACCCACATTTCTGACTTTCATTCATGGGGATAACATGGATAATTTGACATGGTTAAGTGTTTTAAAAAGATTTTTGCCCATCTTTTGGAAAATGCAGTTCTAAAAGTAACAATTTATCACTTTAACCAGTAGATGGCTGCAGAGCACCACTATTTGCTATTTGCTTTTTGACTAACTGAAAGACATCTTTTCACAAGTTTTTCCAGTTGTACTCATATCTACATATAATGAAATCACAATTATAATAATAAAAGTTACTTTTTGTACTGAAAAAAAATCAGTTTTTCAGTAATGTTATATTATGATTAGAATCAAATTAATTTGATCAATGGACAAAATTCATCCTCAAAATCAGAAACAACACAGAACACACAGACAGAAATGAAGTGTAACACTTTAAATTTGTAGAATTATATGAAAAACAGATGTTTGAAATAAATGATAAACTCTAAAAACTCCAACTTTTCTCTTTGTAACATCCTGATCAGGCTTGATTCTAATCATAATGGAACATTATTGAAAAACTGATTTTTTTTTGTTCAGTACAAAAACTGCCAAACTTTGACAAAAAGTAACTTTTATTGTTATAATTGTGATTTCATTATATGTAGATATGAATCTAACTGGAACAACTTGTGAAAAGATGTCTTTTAGTTTGAAACTTTTAGTACTTTTAGAGCTCAGCAGCCATCTACTGGTTAAAGTGATTTATTTTATTTTTTTACTTTTAAAACAGCATTTTCCAAGATTTTGGGCAAAAGTCTTACAGTAAACCATGTCAAATTATCCATGTTATCCCCATGAATGAAAGTTAGAAATGTGGGTATTTTATAAGGCAAATTTTTTATTATTTTTTTTTTTCTTTTTGGAGAATTTTTCTTTTCTTTTTTTGAACATTTTGTGGAGTAAAAGTGTCCAAATGTAGAGTAAAAACATTAATAAACTGAGTAAAATTACATTTGTTTAAAATATATATATTGTTACAAAATAACATTTTGTTGCCTGGGGTCTCTCAGACCCCTAACAGCCTGACTGTAAACCGCAAACGAACAGCGCACTAGGGTTAAAGTTGTGGAACATAGTGCAGAACAAAGTGCAGCCATAACAGGGCATTGTGTATCAAAAAGTTAAATGAAAATAAATAAATACAAATAAATAGAATGAAGAAAAAATATATCTATATAGAGATGTCATTTAAAGGGTTAAGTTATGTTTATGCACTAAACAAGACCAATAAACTTGATTTATTAACCTATTAACACAGTAGGTATACCCCATTTTCCCATGATATATGTACTTACAAGGCATTTGCCCACCGGCAACTATAGTTGCCGCTTGGACTTTTGACTAAGTATACAAAAAACTAAAGATCTCTTGTAAGATTTGTTTTGTTTGGCTGATTCTAGAGACCTTTATGATTATGTAGATATATATATGTCAACAAAAAATACTTATTAGTAACATGAAAATGACCTTTCTTTGGGAGGGTTTGCCTTCGCTATGCTTCCTGGAAGTAGGGGTAGGAAGTTGACAGCCTCATGTGACAGGGAGGAAGTGAATACCTTTTTTTTTTTTCTTGAAATCCTTTATTTGGTTGTTTGCTTGCATTTCATTGAGAAATAAAACATGGACAACATCTAGAAAAATATTTACAAAAGGAAAATGACAACTATGTACTGCGGCAACTATAGTTGCCGGTGGGCTTAAATGGGTTAATACCTTCACTTTTGTGCAGTTAATTAAGGGCCAACCACTGAATGTGAGGAAGCAGCACAGGTGCTTAGAGATGTAGCGAATCTGAAATCATATCACACTCTCTCTCTCTCTCTCTCTCTCTCTCTCTCTCTCTCTCTCTCTCTCTCTCTCTCTCTCTCTTTCCAAAATCGCATATTCTTTTTACTATTTTTTAGTTTTTTTAATAATTACTTCATGACTGCTAAAAAATGATGTTCTATATAGTATTAGTGTGTATAGTATGAATGTAATCTGTACGTACTACATTCGCCATGTTGTCATTATCATGTGACCTACCAGCATCAGCTGCTCGCTTAACCCGAGAGATTTATGAATGGCCGCGATGTGACACAACTGACGCTAGCATGACATGTGATAAGGACAACAATGCAAATGTAGTATGTACGGATTATTACATTATACACACACTCATATAAAGAACATACTTTTTTAGCGGTCAAGAAGTAAATATTTATTCAAAAGTAAAATATTTCTACATGTGGATTTTTGGAAACAACTTTGCCTACAATTATCACCAGGGATGCTCTGTACAATGAAATAACTGTAACAGATCTGCCACTTCAGTGATTGGCCCTGTAATTGCTGCTTGCAGCTAATGTGAATTTGCAGCTAAAATGAAGTATACATTATTATTTTCATTTAATGCAGTGGACCCAATGACAACATCTACGTCTTCATGTCCGGTCTGGGACAAGAAGGCGCGTTTTCTTTTCCTGAGAAGGCAGTAAGTATAAAAAGATTCAAGAGATTATCAGAATGGACATGATATAGGCCGACGGTATATTTATAATGATGAGCCAAAAATATTATGATATAAAAATGCCAATTCTCTACTCTCAAGAGTGTAGCAATGTATGAAGCTCACAGCTCTCAAATAATTCACTTTTCAACCAAGCAGTTTTCTGTCGACCAACTTAAATATGAGCAAAATCTATGGGGAACATTTTCACCCTCATGCAAAACTCCCAATCACACAGATTCCAATAGGAAAGAAATTCTGCAAACCCAAAATTTCGAAGAAAAACAATAAATGTTAAAGAATCTTTTATCTGAACATGAAAAAATATTACGATAATACTAATCTGTATAGTTAAAAGCAAGAACTAGTATCGCATTTATAAGTGTATCTGTGGATACACAATTGACAAAACGTACAACAATTTTATTAAAAAAAATCAATTTATTATTATTTATTTATTTGCTTTTAATGGTTGTTTATAAGTGATCATCTCAAAAATGACTATTTACACAGAAGGAATGGTAATTTCAGGGAATAAAATGATTAATTCAAGAGTTTGCATGTTAATACACGGATAAGGACATAGGAACTGTTGTGTTTAATCTGAAAACCTGCTGACTTCTAGACCATTAATTCAGTGTGTTTTATGACAGCTTCATCCTGATAAACTCATTGGAACGCTCAAGAACATGCATAAAGAAAGAAAATTTTCAAAGGTATGTATTCAGTAATGTTCACATGATTTTTATGTATTATAAACATGATATTATAATAATAATATATATATATATATATATATATATATATATACAGTATATATATATATATATATATATATATATATATATATATATATACAGAATGCAGTTCAAATGTTTTTGTTTTCTATGTGAATATATAGTAAAGTGTAATTTATTCCTGTGAAATCAAAATTTATTCTATTCATCAAAGAATCATAAAAAAAATGTACACAACTGTTTTCAATATTGATAATAATAATTAATGTTTTTTGAGCATCAAATCCGCATATTAGAATGAGAAAATAGAGATTTGCTGCCAAATGTGACAAATTTGACCCTCTTCCACCTACCTTACTTAACAAATCACAATCTTAAATTCAGACCTTTGTGATTCTTTTTCCTACTCTTCTATTTCTAGCAGGTCCATCTTACCCTACAGTCACATTAGTAGGCCTACTACTTTCACAACTGATACTGCAAGCTTTTGAAAGGGTCAACAACAACCTGTAGTGATATAAAACTGCTCAAGTAAAGGGAATGATTATTTTTAAATATCTCACTATTTCCTCATCATGTATTTGTGCTGCAGATGGTGATATACATGGACAGCAGTTACTCTGCAACAATGTTCCAAGGACTTCCCAAGAATATAAAAGGTGCTATATGAAAACCACTACTAATGGTCCTGCCTTATTTGTAACTAGAGTCACACTAGTCTTTATTTGAAAGTTGAGTGTATAACCATAATCCATTTTCTGTCACCCAGTCTTTGCGTTGGCTTCATGTTCCAAAAATACCGAAATCACTCCCACTGATTACAATAAAGAGAGGGACGTCTTCCTCTCTGATAAATTCTCAAGGACTTGGTTGAAGTACCTTGACAAGGTATGTGTTTTCTGTCAGTGAACTTTAAACTGCAAATTGTATTTGAAGGTTAACATTCTGATCTCATTACAGGCACAAAGTAAACATGACAAATGTGTGTTTTTGTCTTTGTATTCACAGGCTGACTTTACTACAGAAACATTCCATGACCTGGTAAAGAAAAGACAATCTAAACACCTTAAACAAAATTCTGACTCTGCAAAGACTGATGAAGAACTCTGCCCCTGCGTGTTTGGAGACAGGGTATTAAAAATTCTAAAACTTTATACAATAAGAACTTAAGTTATTATTTTCATTATTTGAATATAACAGGATATGAACACGTATATACTGTATATATTCACAAGATCCATGAATGTTGTATTTTTTTCTAAATTGTTTTCTGTTCATTTTTTTCTGTAGAAAATCACTGACTGTTACCTCAGTGAATTTCTGCAACAATGAACTCCCTACAAGCTGTTCAACCCTTGTTCAAGAAAACATCCTGCTGAGGCTCAAGCAAATGACCAGAGTAATTAAGAGTATTCTGATGACCTTTTGTACTAGTTTCTTGTTTCAGACTTATAGCTTTATGATTAAAATTAAATTGATTGCAAAATAGCATACACTATTATTTAAAGGTTTCTGGTTTGTTTTCTTATGTACACCAAGGCTGCATTTGTTTGATCAAAAATAGAGTCTAAAAAGTAATATTGTGAAATGTTGTACCAAAAAAAACAAACAATAAAACTGGTAAGAAGTTTAAAAATCCAGTGATTGTGTGTGTTATTTTATGTATGTGAATGGTTTTGACAGCTTCTTTAATTCTACATGGTCTTACGGTGCAAACGGCTGAAAGAATGGTTCGTCAAAAGGATGAAGACTTCACCTTCTAATTTGCTTATTTAAGTTTCACTCCTTACAAACAGATGCAGAAAAATCATGCAAGAAAATCACACAAAGTGCACGCATGTAGATAGAAGTGATTTCACAAGTTCACACTTACATACAATTTGAGGAGATAAAGTTTAATGCGTATTTGGCGTGCTGTCCAGAGGGCTCCAAACTCGGAGTTCGGCCCGAACCCAGAGTACTCCCGCCGTATGTAAGTGTTTAGGACTAGAAGTATAGAGGGGATGCTGCAAAACTGTCAATGGATTGAGGTGAGACTGCTGAGTGTATATGTACCTCTTACCATTGATTGCTGAGTGCTCTCCACTTGTGTTAATTATCTGAACGTGCTCCTCCCGAACTTTGTTAATAAAACCTCATTTATTGGACTGGCCTGTACAGATTTCAGACCTGAACTTCACTGAACACATTTGGGATGGTTATTTATATGCATGGATTTGAAATTTGTGGTGTTTAGCACTTTTGCACAAGAGACTTTAAATATGCTGCATATTGACACATAATGTCTTGCTAACAGTGATTTTATGTTGCTGAAATTACTTGTTCACCATTAGAACATCTATAAACCTAATTACAGCAGAATTACTGAAAGACGCAAGCTCTAAACAACAACATGAAGGGCCCTATTTTAACAATCTGAAACGCAAGTATCAAGCGCGAAACGCAAGTAACTTTGTGGACGGGTCTTGGTTGCTATTATACCGGCGGGATAAATGACTCTTGCGCCCGACGCAAATCTAAAATGGGTTTGTTTGAAGTAGCTTCATTATTCATAGGTGTGGTTTGGGCGTAACGTGAAATAAACCAATCAGAGCGTCATCTCACATTCCCTTTAAGAGCAGGCCGGATTGCTATTATAACGGCGGATTTGCCAGACGCACGCCAGGAGCGGTTCACAGCCGAGGAGACCGACGTTCTCGTCAGGGCCGTAAAACACAGAGAAGTGACATTGGGGATGGACAAACCCACCCAAATTAGCTTTGGTTAAACAGGCGTATAATAATTTGGGTAAATGTGCAAGCTAGATTTATGCCTATTTTTTCACATCGTCATGGAAACAACAATAATTTCCCTTGTGTGTTAATATTTTTCCTTGTAATAAAGTATGGTTTTCTAAAAAAGAGAACTGTTGCGTCTGTGTGTAGATGAGATAAGCAAAGTGTATGCGCGTTGTGCACACGCTACATTGATTATGTCCAAGCAAGCGCCCTTAAAATAGCATATGAATAGCATGCGCCACTGACTTTAGACTAGGTTTTTCCTGGTCAGTGGCGGAATTGTTTTCTAAACCTGCAAAATAGCACCAGGGAACGTTTGCGCCGGAACACGCCTCCTCTTTGCGCTGAACCGCCCCCGGGAGCGCAAATGCTTTTCCTAGTTTACCGACGTGGGTCTGTGGAGGGAAAAGTCTGCTGTGCGTGGGTGCAAAATAGGAATGATACATGCGTCGGTGTACAAAGTCAATTGCGCTGGGTGCCAGATAGGGCCCGAAGTCTTTTACACCTGTTATAAACCACAAAGCAACTTTTGTCATAAATATATCATAACAGATATAAATTGTATAAGATACATGAATTATCTCAAATATTATCCTTTCGAAGAGATACAGTACTAGTGTTGTCACAATACCAAAATTATGACTTACCAGACGATACCAGACCAAAATACCTCGATACCGATACTGAATCGATACCACAAAAAAAAAAAAAAAAAAAAAAAAAAAACAGTAAAAGTAATTAAAAATATGACAGAACTTACAAATCATTGTTTTATAAATTAATTTTAAAAAGCTAAAAACTCACATGACCAGCATGTTCCTGCCATTCCCTCCCCTTTATTAAAACTAATAATAATTGCATGTCAGTGTGAACGTCCTTACCGAGATGTTTGCAACAATCACAGTATTATTAATCATGCTAACATTTACAAACCTTTCACAACTCTGAACAGGTTGGGATGACCAAAATCTTATTTCATGATATGAGTCATTTAATATTTTTTAAATGTAATTTTATAATTATAATATAGATATTTAATTTAATTGTATCTTTGTTATTAAAAATAAGCAAAAAAGCTAATTATAAACAATATGACAAATACTAGGCTATAAGAGATAAATAAAATAAACAGTGCTTAATTTATTTTTTGAAAGCTAAATAGACCTTCTGTAGCTGAAAAAATAAGATCTTCACCCTATAAATTAACTATAGACTGATTCTTAATAAATAGATTACATTTATTCAGTCAAGCACTGGGTGACTGTCTATTTTCTTTTGTTGTTGGATTAACATTAATCACACAGAATATTACGCTGCCAGTCCGGTGTAGCAGTCGATTTTGTTCCCTACTGGAATTCCTGTTCCCCCTGAACGATCCGTGTCTGCTGACATCGCATGCGTCAAAGCCTTAAAGGGATAGTTCACCCAAAAAGGAAAAGTCTGTCAGTAATCACTCACCCTCATGTTGTTCCAAACCCGTAAGACCTTCGTTCATCTTCGTAACACAAATTAAGATATTTTTGATTAAATCTGAGAGTTGTCTCACTCCTCCATAGGCTTCTAAGGGACTGAAACTTGCTGGCCCAGAAAATGTATTAAAGACATCGTTAATATAGTCCAAGTGACTCCAGTGGCTCAATCTTAAGTTTATAAACCGTCGAGAATACGTGCAACACAGACGCGCTACGCTTAAACACTACGCGAAAAGATCCAAGGCCCAGAGAGAAGGAAATGAAAAGTGGAATAAAGTCGTTATTTTTGTTTGTTTTTGCGCACAAAAAGTATTCTCGTCGGTTAGGGTTAGGGTTAGGGTCACACTGCAAACGTGATAGAGCATAACCTTTTAAGGCCACTCAGCGAACATTTCATTTCCAAATGGTGTGATATGTACAACAACCAACACAATACAACATTGCCTGATTCACGTTCACCTCCTTATAAGTTCATGACAAGGCAAGACAAGTTTATTTATATAGCACATTTCATACACTGTGGCAATTCAAAGTGCTTTACACAGAAAGGAATTAAAAAGCAAGGAAAATTAAAACAGTTATAAAAGAAATTAAGAGATAAATGATACAATTATAAAAATGAAATGAAAGAGTAAAAAAGATGATACAGTAGATAAACTTCTCATCTGGCAAAACACCAGTGTATCATATTTTTCACAACTCTTAGTTTTACTCTGAGATTTCACTGTGTCTGTGGTGTTCTCTTGGCACGCCTAAGAAATCTATTGGAGGTCTCCGATGGACCCGATTTTTCCTTAAAATCGGACAGGAGGAGCTGTAGGACTGACTCGTGGGGTAACCTCAGATTCACTGCCCCATCAGTCCGCACCACAAAGATTTGTTCGGAAGCTCTAGGAATGGAATGAATCCAGTCCGCACCCCACAGAACCTTGAGTGTAATTACTCGTCAAACTCACTACTCCACCACAGACCCACGTCATCAGCATGGTTTCATCTCTCTTACACAATTCTCAGTGCCATTTCACTTCAGTTTAGAATCAAAAGGAGGAAGCAAAAATAAAATACAGTGTAATCAGTTGTATGTGAGTGCCACTGTATCATTCAGTAAATACACCTGCAGCTAAACAGAAGTGTTTTGAGTCTGGATTTGAATGTGACTGTAGGAGCACATCTGACCTCTTCTGGAAGCTGGTTCCAGCTGCGGCTGGTATAGTAGCTAAAAGGACTTACCGTATTTTCCCGACTATAAGTCGCACTTTTTTTCATAGTTTGGCTGGTCCTGCGACTTATAGTCAGGTGCGACTTGTATATCAAAATTAATTCAGACTGAGATGAACCAAGAGAAAACATTACCGTCTACAGCCGCGAGAGGGCGCTCTAGTTAGCGGAGTTATTCAGAAGCGACACCATATGAAGAAAATTCAATGGATTCAGTGATGTGGAATGAGATCGCGGGGGCTTGATGAACTTGTTTACTGGTAACTTGCTTGTTGGACTCACTGGCTTATGTTAATTTAGCCTATTCAGCCTCCCAGATATATGTTCTTTATGCTATTGTGTGTAGCTGAATAACTGTTAATGTGTTGCGTTAACATACCGGACACCTTCTCAGCCTGTTGTTCTGTGTGCTACTGTGTAGTTGAATAACTTGCCTTTCCAGATTAAATGTCTGTTCTTGGTCTTGGATTTTGTGAAATAAATTTCTAAATAAATGCGACTTATATATGTTTTTTTCCTCTTCATAACGCATTTTTTGACTGATGCGACTTATACTCCGGAGCGACTTATAGTCCGGAAAATACGGTAACTTGCTTTGAGTGAACCCTTGGTATTTCTAGCTGATGTGATCCAAATGATCTGAGTGATCTGTTGGGTTTATATTCAGTGAGCATATCTGCAATGTATTGAGGTTCTAGGCCATTGAATGATTTATATACCAGTATTAATACTTTAAAATCAATCCTAAATGTAACTGGGAGCCAATGTAATGACCTGAGGACTGGTGTGATATGTTCATTTTTCCTGGTTCTGCTCAGAATCCTGGCAGCTTCAGCTGTTTAAGTTCAGACTCACAGCCTCACTTTCATACCTGTCATGGTACTGCTCTGAATAAGGGCTGCGTCCGAAAACTTAAAAATGCTGCCTTCAAAAATCGATCAGATGAAGTTACCTCATAGAGACAGGAAGTGAAGCTGACATTGGATTCGAACGTGTCTTGAGGACTTCTTACTGTGGAATGCGTCCTCCGAAGGCAGCATTTTTTGTAAGTTTTCGGACACAGCCCTTATTCAGGGCAGGCGCGTAGCCAGTAATGGGCCAGGGCGGCACTGGCCCACCCACATAACTCACTGGCCCGCCCAGGCAAGTTTGATCAAAATACATTTTTAGTTTATTTTTATTATTCAAATGTATTTAAGAAAATATATTAATATAAACCTGATTTATTGTTGACTGGTGTGTGTGTTTAATTCTGTTTCCGAATAAAATGCGTGAAAGCCTCCCTCCGGAACGTAATTGGTTGCTATGGTTGCTAGGGGTTCCGAGTCCGACAGGAAGACTCTCTAGGCGGCGGGCTCTGGCGGCCTTTAGTTCTTTGAAAAATGTGACTCTTTGGACTATGATGAGATCATTTCTGTTTTTAATACTAAACCCAGGCACTTGCATCTTGTTTTATAGAATGAAAACAACAAAGGTAGGCCAGTTGTTTAACTAATTTCCTTAATTTTTGCCCGTGAAGTGATTTAAGGCGAGACACGGCAAAAACATCGGTTTTTTTTTTTCACTGGTCAATTTTAAGATTTTGGGCTATTTGTCTTCTTCAATGCATTATTTCAGACTTGTGGTGAAAAAAAAAAAATCCAAAATACACATTTAGGTCTTTATTTTACTACATTTTGTCTATTTGCGTCTGTATATTCCTCCTAAATTCAACAAAAGTTGGCGTTGTTAATCAATATGCTGCACCGCGATCGCTTTCTGCACCTGTCATAACACAAACACCGTTGAAAAGCTCTCTACTTTCTCCTGTACACAATGCTGTCGGAACCAAATATGGTAAATTCCTTTAATCAGCAACCAATCGTGAAAGTACAATGGGGCATTTAACTCTAAAAGCGAAATCTCATTGGCTGATATCAATTTCTGACAATGTGATTCGTTCAGATGCATCACGTGACGTGCTCTGACATTTTGATGTGTGTTTTTGACTGGGGTTCTGTTCAGTTGTTGGCCATAAATGCTGTGTTATAAGTTTTGATGTGTTTTAGGTGGTTTGTATTGTTGTTGCTGATGATTTGATAAGATATTGTGTCTGTAAATAGTTGTTTCTGCTAAAAAGTATGATTTTTTACATTACAAATCTTTAAATGCTGTTTTCTCAAAATTAGTTGTTTGTCATTCTCCAGAATAACTGAGGAAGTTTTATGGTAATATCTATTATTTTAAAATGTTACCCTATTCACCTGTCTCGCCTTAAGTTACTGGCGTGTTGTGTACTGTATAGCTGAATGCCTTATAGGCTATCCTACTGTACATTGTTTAGTTTAAATTAGTTGCAATTTTTTTGGCACAAAAGCTTAATTTCCACCAGGCTGCATTGTATATGGTTGATTTAACAGAAATTGGGGAGTGTGTTGTTATTCATTTCAAACCATGCTTATTAATATATTATTATTATTTACTTATTAATTATTATTTAAGTAATTTTTTTTTCTAGGAAAAACTATTGGCCCACTCACTTTTTCACTGGCCCGCCCAAAATACAATTTCTGCCTACGCCACTGATTCAGGGCAGCACAGGGCATCAAGGCCCGTCCGAATCCAATGTCAGCTTCACTTCCTGTCTCCTGAGACTGATGTTTGAAGGCATTATAGATATATCCTTCACTGCCTTTAATATCTCACAATCGCGTTCCATTTAGTGAAGAGTTGAGCTAGAAAAATAAAGATGGCGTCTGAAAGTTGGACAGTTTGTGTGTAAATGTAAATTTTTGACCAACGTTTTCCACTTCTGATATCATTTCTAACGAGCAAGTAGTCATTAGTATTGTAGTAATTAATATATGCTTAGTTATCACCAAAACTCTCTTTATTTTTCTGCAGATCTGTCGTCTTAGAGCTTCAGTGGCACATTCAGAACCTGACTGCCCTTCTGGCCCTGAAGGTGAAAAAATGACAGATTCACAGTCCTTAGACGTTTAGGTGAGGGCTTTACTACATGTCAGCGGAGTACTGCTGAAATTCACTGTCATTTTCTCAGAGATTTTTCAGTGCTCCAAGACATCCCTGCTCAACTTCAGCTGCACTGCACAAATCAACATGCTGAGACTGTAGGATGGCATTTGCTGGTTTTAAAATGGCGAGAAAATGTATCAGAAATTTGCCAAGCTTCTTTTGCAAGATCAACTAATGCATTGTCATCATTGGAAACCTTAAAATGAACGTTAAGAATGACTTCCTCACTATCCACAACACATTTTGTGACTTCATAATGAGTTGTCCAACGGATTTCCAACAGTCTCTTGAGATACGGGCAACTGTATCTCTGAGAGACAAAATGATGCCTGAAAAAAAATGCAGGGAGCCTGACAAGTCAAAGAATCTTTTGGCACAAGGTTCACTTTGAATTGCATGTATGACAGTGAGGTGAAGCTGGTGGTTATAGCAGTGGATGTAGGGGATATTCCTGCCCAACCTTTGTTGTAATAAAGCCTGAACACCAGCTCGCACCCCACTCATCACTGATGCTCCATCATAACACTGGCTCATTATATTATCAGCACTGTATGCACAGTAGTGATGTAATCTGCAGGAGTTCTAACAAGCCAATGAGATGTTCCTCTGGCACACCATTGCACACAAAACGAATTATACAGACACATTTTAAGTGTTGCACCGATCCCTTGTGCCATCACTTTTTAAACAGAATGCAGCTGAATCAGCAGTGTCATAGTTTTATTTTATTTTTTCAGAACCATGAATGCCAAAATTTCAATCACTTCTGGATGGTTTTGGAAGTGTACTTTGCATTTTGTGGGATACTGATGTAATGTGAGCCAGGTATTTATCTTTTTCCAACGTGTATTTAAACAACTTGGCAAAAAGCCCAGCAGCTATGCAATCTTCCTCACTGTCACATGTTTCACAATCTCCACGTAGTGATTTTTTTAATAATAATAATAATAATAATAATAATAATTATATATATATATATATATATTATTTATTAAAAAAATAATAATTGTTGCCAAATGTGACAAATGTTACCCTCTTCCACAATCCTTACTTAACAAAGCCCAATCTTAAATTCAGACCTTGTGATTCTTTTTCATACTCTTCTATTTCTACCAGGTCCATCTTACCCTACAGTCACATTAGTAGGCCGACTACTTTCACAACTGCTACTGAAATCTTTTGAAAGGGGCAACAACAACCTGTAGTGATATAAAACCGCTTAAGTAAAGGGAATGAAGGAGTCGTTTTCGCTGTAAGGTATCTGTATTATTTACTCAAGTAGCCCATGGTTTTCAGGGACTCTTTTCACCTCTCTAAAATATTCACATTGGTTCTAGTGTTACACTTGTGTCGTAGGTCAACCAGTGCATATACAGAGCATTTGTACGCTGCATACAGTAAACATGCTGCATTCTGTAGATAGTAAGGATGGTTTTCAAAGATTCTTTTGTGAATACTGCCTTCACGTGAAATCTGAATGATCATAAATATCAGCATCCTGGTAGAAATTGGACATGAAAGCCCTCTCAAGTTGTATTGACCACTGGGAAAAAGAGATCATTTTGATACCCGAGATGGATGGGTCATAAACTTCAACCAGCGATCAGTTAAACTTTAACTGATCGCTGCTGTCACTGTGACTGCTATTCTGTATTAGTTTTCTCCACAACAGCTGCATCGTCATGTCTTGTTGTTAAAGTAGTGCATATTATTTACATATATGAATAATCATTTGAAGTAGGCATTGTGTGTTTTATACACAGTGAAAATAGCCTGTATTTGACCCGAAAATCCATCAGCAAGCTGGTCAGTGTTTGTCAATGACTGGGCCGCTAAATATCATTTTGGTTTTAATAAGATCTTCCCAATAAATAGGCAAGAATAAACCAATAGTCACTGTGAGTCGCTTCATCTTACCCACAATTCTATGATTGACAGCAGCAAAGCAAACCATCTACAGTCACAGCAGTGTGTTGTTGTTCTAAGTTTGACACTAGAGGGTGCTGTGACTTTTTTTTTTTTTTTTTAACAAAATTGATTTGTGTGGAATACTATGTAGTTTGGGATATTTGCTGGATTTAGGACAGTCTCATAATATTAGCTGTTTTTTATAGTCAGTATTTCAGTAAATTCTCAACCTTTATTAGAAAAGTAATGATTCAGAAAAGAGCTGTGACTCATTTTTCAATCCATTAGTTGAGAATCATTTTGAAAACGATGAGTCTCTACAAAAATAGAGTTTCTACTTGTGTTCAGTTTTGTCTTTGTTTCTCTCACTTCATCTCACTGTGTAGTGGTGTCATCTGTACACATTCTGTTTTTAATGTGTAATGTGTTTTTTTAAGTTTAACGCTTCCCAGACAGCAACATAGTGTCGGCCCAGATCCGGCCCACATCTGGTACGTGTGTAAATTTCACAATTAAATACAAAGAAACAGCGAGTAACACACTGAATTACACATTACATTTTGAAGTAGAAAGACTGAAATAGCATTTTCTAGTAAAATGTTCTCCAACAATATTTGTTTTATTTATAATTATTTTAGATTTATTTATTTTTTATTTTTATTTGTGCAGTGTACATCAATTCTCTAATTATTTTAGAATTTTGTTCTTGGCTGGAGACAGCAGCACACTTCAGTGCATTTAGATGTATAAACCTGAGTGTGTGTGACACTGATGAATGCAACTCTGCACTTTACAAAGTCTCTGGGCCTCTTCTACTCAAAACTATATACATCATAGACTACAAGAATACAGGCTACAACAGACTGCAGGTGTCAGTAAAAACACGTTTGTGATGTGTAAAATCACTGCTGTGAACTACAGGGCACAAGGATCATTAAGCCCATGTGCAAAAATCTATCCGTTCCGACCTAAACATAACCCTCACAGAAACCTGTGCAAAACACTAGATTTGTGATTCGACAGATTTATATGGGTTTCCCACATTAGTGAGGACATTATTGAATAGCGAGGACATATTGGACCTCATAAGTAACAAACACAGTGGTATTCCTATCATTATGTGACATTCCATAGATGTAATGATTGTTATACTGTAAAAACTGTGTATTCTGTCCCCTACCCCTAAACTTACCCCTAAACCTACCCATCACAGAAAATGTCTACATTTTTACAATTTTAATAAAACTTCAATTGCTTTGTTTTTATACCAGTTTTACAAACAAGGATGTCCCCAAAGGGAGGTTTTTGAGTTTTTTTTTTCAGGGTTTGCTTACATCTGGGTACAAACTTGTCCCCAAAACATGGTTAAGTACACACTTAATTAAAGGTTAAGTTAAAGTTAAAGTTAAAGGTTCAGAAGAGATCTCATCAACATCACACTCTGTGCTCAGATTTTTCTCCTTAGCTACCCTAGTGAAAAAAAATAGTATACTTAAGCACAATTTATTCGTATGTACTTTAGTATAACTAAATGTATTTATGGCATAAATTATACTTAAATACTTAAAATCTGTTAAATTCGAAAAACTAATTTTGTACTAAATGCATTTTAGTTGTCCAAAAGCTATGCTGAAGTTCAACTGAAGTTGTATGTATACTTGTTTGTGCTAAAGTGGAACTATTCCAAATATACTTAAGTACACTTTAAATAACTACTCTTGTATTTAAGTTTTGAAATGTCGAAATTTAATCAGCAAAAACTTCAAATGTATTTTGGTGACATTACAATTGCAATTCAATTACACTGTAAGAGTGTTGAACATACATTAATATTATACTGACAACAACGGAGATTATACTATCCTTTACTTTTAGTGAATTTAAAACACATTCCAATGGAATTCCAAGTAAACTTGGAGTGTATGACATCGTTATTGTGTGCTTCAAATACAATAAAGTAATCTTTAAAAAATAATGGCACACCTTAAGAATTTGCCATTACTGACACCACCAGTATACCAGTAACTCACTTATCTAGACAACATCAGTGAAACAATGGAAACAGATATATGTACATTGAATGTACACTGAAAAAAATGATTCATTGACTAGTTGAATTTACAAAAAAGAATTATGTTAATTGGATCCACATAATTGATTTTAGCTACATTTAAACAAATGCATTACGTTGAACTAAGTTCAGCTTAATGCATTTGTTTAAATGTAGCTAAAATCAATTGTGTGGAACCACTTATGATACATTTTTTTTTAGTAAATTCAATGATTTCAGTAAATTCATTGAATTTACTAAATGTTTTTATCGTAAGTGGTTCCACACAATTGATTTTAGCTACATTTTAACAAATGCATTAAAGGGGTGGTTCGGGATTTTTGACATCGGACCTCATTTTTAAGTCAGCCTGGTTGTTATTCATCAGTGGAGACATTTTTTTTTAAAAATTATCCAGTCCTTATATTTGGATAGTTAGCCGATTCTAGGCTAGCGCGAGTCAACGGTAGATGCGTTAGCCAGCCATTGAAAATCGTTTTACCCACTCCACAGTGCACCAAACGCAAATCAATTATAACACTAGACTATTGATGCAAATGTCCGTTGAGAGAATAATGTTAGAAATCAAACTTACCTTTCATCACATTGCATTCGTTATAATTTGTTCCATGTAATCATAAGCCTTGTCTACAGCAGCAGCGGAATGATATTGATTACCTAGGCAACCGAGTGAGCCGGTACATACATGTACTACACACACTGTAGTGCGCTTCTGTTCTGTGCTTACTTTTTGCCGCATTACTAACCGGGGGAAAGTAAAATTCCGCAGCTGCTGAGAAATTAGTTCTTTTGGGATCATTGCATCATTTAGCTTCAAAGGTAAGTTTGATTTCTAACATTATTCTCTCAACGGACATTTGCATCGATAGTCTAGTGTTATAATTGATTTGCGTTTGGTGCACTGTGGAGTGGGTAAAACGGTTTTCAATGGCTGGCTAACGCATCTACCATTGACTCGCACTAGCCTAGCATCGGCTAACTATCCAAATAAAAGGACTGGATAATTTTTTTTTTAAAAATGTCTCCACTGATGAATAACAACCAGGCTGACTTAAAAATGAGGTCCGATGTCAAAAAATCCGAAACCACCCCTTTAAGTTGAACTTAGGCTATGCCAAGCTGCTTTGCAAACCATTCAAAATTATGAAAAGTGCTATAGAAATACATTTGAATTGAAATAAACCACATTATTGAAAAGGTAAAGGTCATAAATATAAAACTTACTTCATGATTATGAATTACTATTTTTTGAAACTCAAAACACATTTCCTGTAAACTTTTATATTGTTATACTCAACAAGTAGAACTGAAATACAGTTCATTGTGTTGTACATTTAATCATAACAGGTCAACAGAGGATTAAATAAATTAATTTAATTTAATTAATTAAAATTTATTTGCAAATTGCTCATTGTTATATTTGTGCTGTAGGCAAAAGTTTTGTTTGGAAATTCTGCCCTTACAGCACCTGTTAGCAGAAACAAACTAGATGTTTCAGTTCATGCCTCACTTTGTGTTTGGTTCTCTAGTGAAAAAAACTGTACCAAAATGTATTTAAAATACATTTATGTTATACTAAGTATACTACAAATTCATTAACATATTTACTGACATTGAGATGATTAAACATTGTTTGGGTTATTTCTTTATTGAACAATGCATTTTTCTTAATATTGAGCCTAAAATGTGTTTAATATCACAATTGCTAAGGATATGATCTCTGCATAATATTAATCTTAGTCTTTAAACGGGAGATATTTAAAGTGTACCTACAGCATACTTGCATTAGTTACACTTTAGCACAATCAAATATACTTCAGTATATCTTTAGTTGGACATCAGCACTATTTCTGGATAACTAAAGTACATACAAATTTAGTTGTTCCAAATTAGCAGACTTTGAGTATATCCAGTATACCAAAAGTACAATTGCAGGGTATTTATATTAACTACATGAAAATGTATTTGTAGTATATTAAGCATAAAAGTATTTCAAATACATTTTAGTATATTTATTTTTCACTAGGGGTTGTTGAGATCTCCTGAATATTTAGAGAAAAATTTGAGACTACCAGATTCTATGGTTCTCAAAGTCCATTCTCATTTTGGACTCCTTTTTCTCAGAGCTTTCTCGTGTCTCAGTTGTGCCTTCTTTTATTTCTCCTTAGGAATTTTAGGAGAAACATCTGAGACACTGTTGATAATAAGATGAGAGATATTTGAGAATCACAACTAAGTCTCATGAGCTTAATTGCTTTTGTAATTATATATTTTGGTGAGCGAACGTTTTAACCATGATAAACTTATGTTGACCTGCTCTGTATTTCTCTCGTAATATACAGTGCCGATTTAGCAGGTTTTCCCACTTACAAAGCATGTAGAAGTCTGTAATTTTTATCATAGGTACTCTTCAACTGTGAGTGACGGAATCTAAAACAAAAATCCAGAACATCACATTGTATGATTTTTAAATCATTAATTTGCATTTTATTGCATGACATAAGTATTTGATCACCTACCAACCAGTAAGAATTCCGGCTCTCACAGACCTGTTAGTTTTTCTTTAAGAAGCCCTCCTGTTCTCCACTCATTACCTGTATTAACTGCATCTGTTTGAACTCGTTACCTGTATAAAAGACACCTATCCACACACTCAATCAAACAGACTCCAACCCCAAGAACACCATCCCAACGGTGAAGCATGGAGGTGGAAACATCATTCTTTGGGGATGCTTCTCTGCAAAGGGGACAGGACGACTGCACCGTATTGAGGGGAAGATGGATGGGGCCATGTATCGCAAGATCTTGGCCAACAACCTCCTTCCCTCAGTAAGAGCATTGAAGATGGGTCGTAGCTGGGTCTTCCAGCATGACAACGACCCGAAACACACAGCCAGGGCAACTAAGGAGTGGCTCCGTAAGAAGCATCTCAAGGTCCTGGAGTGGCCTAGCCAGTCTGCAGACCTGAACCCAATAGAAAATCTTTGGAGGGATTCTGTATTGCCCAGTGACAGCCCCGAAACCTGAAGGATCTGGAGAAGATCTGTATGGAGGAGTGGGCCAAAATCCCTGCTGCAGTGTGTGCAAACCTGGTCAAGACTGCAGGAAAAAGGTTTCTGTACCAAATATTAAGTTCTGCTTTTCTGGTGTATTAAATGCTTATGTCATGCAATAAAATGCTAATTAATTACTGTACTTAAAAATCATACAATGTGATTTTCTGGATTTTTGTTTTAGATTCCGTCACTCACAGTTGAAGAGTACCTATGATAAAAATTACAGACTTCTACATGCTTTGTAAGTGGGAAAACCTGAAAAATCGGCAGTGTATCAAATACTTGTTCTCCCCACTGTAATATCCCAGTCACTCCTAAAATTATGCTGTATTTGAATGCTGTCCTATCTTGGTTAAAATACTTCATAAAAATATTAAGCTCTCTCTACATTCACTGGATCTTGCTTATTCTATAGTCAATTCTGTTTCTCTTTACCCCATTATGAACAATAATCAATGTGTTTTGAGCTTTGTTTTAATAGGAGGATATTGTCTACTAATACGACTACTAATATATTGTATTACATTATTATTACTATTGTTTTAGAATGACAGTGATGGTCTGATGTGGAATTAAATGTAAAAACTAACATAATTGTTAGTCATATAGTTGAGTCACAGTTGGTTCTGTCTTGGATTTGGACCTGTTATCGTTACTTCTAGGTCTTCCGTGTAAATTAATCTCCAATAAACATGCTAGATGACTTTTTTACTTAGGAAAAATATTTTGATGTCTTGTTATTTATTAGAAATAAATCACCCTCTCTAAAAGGCTGGCATAAACTTTTAAGATTATTCCTTTGGAGCTCCTGATTCACTCCTCAACAGATTTATTTATTTTATATCACATTTGGACCCCATTTCTTATTGTTGATATATGTATTTATTTTGTGTTGTCATACTTGATGCTGTTATCATTAATTTCCCCCTTTACTATGTATTGGGCTATGTTTGATTGTTATTATGTTTTAATGTTTTAATAAATCTATGGTTTTATATATTTATATACCGGATATGGGGATGTTCCCAGAACTAAAAGTTCCAAATTGTGTAACTGAAACCAGTGAGTTTGTGCAATCAAAACGGCTGTTTTCAGTATCTCAGTATCTATCTACAGTTTAATTTTTTCTTGGGAGGTACATGACTGTACAGTCATGTATGACACACTGTACTGTGGCAAATTTTGCAGATTTCCAATGAAACTTCACTGAAGCAGCCCACATAAATACCTTTCATTTTGAAGTGAGAAAACTAACGTCAAAGAAAACCTATGGATGAACTTCATGACGCCTCATCTATCTTTAACTTTATATATTATTTATCTATATATTATCTATCTTTTAACTTTTTCAGATTTATTTATTTTGGTATTACTAATGATAAACTGTCAAAATGCTTAGTCCTAACCACAAAAGAATCATCCAAAATCTCAAAAAAAAAAAACATATATTTTATATATACAGTGTATATATATATATATATATATATATATATATATATATATATATATATATATATATATATACACCTAAAGGATTATTAGGAACACCATACTAATACTGTGTTTGACCCTCTTTCGCCTTCAGAACTGCCTTAATTCTACGTGGCATTGATTCAACAAGGTGCTGAAAGCATTCTTTAGAAATGTTGGCCCATATTGATAGGATAGCATCTTGCAGTTGATGGAGATTTGTGGGATGCACATCCAGGGCACGAAGCTCCCGTTCCACCACATCCCAAAGATGCTCTATTGGGTTGAGATCTGGTGACTGTGGGGGCCATTTTAGTACAGTGAACTCATTGTCATGTTCAAGAAACCAATTTGAAATGATTCAAGCTTTGTGACATGGTGCATTATCCTGCTGGAAGTAGCCATCAGAGGATGGGTACATGGTGGTTATAAAGGGATGGACATGGTCAGAAACAATGCTCAGGTAGGCCGTGGCATTTAAACGATGCCCAATTGGCACTAAGGGGCCTAAAGTGTGCCAAGAAAACATCCCCCACACCATTACACCACCACCACCAGCCTGCACAGTGGTAACAAGGCATGATGGATCCATGTTCTCATTCTGTTTACGCCAAATTCTGACTCTACCATCTGAAAGTCTCAACAGACTCATCAGACCAGGCAACATTTTTCCAGTCTTCAACTGTCCAATTTTGGTGAGCTCGTGCAAATTGTAGCCTCTTTTTCCTATTTGTAGTGGAGATGAGTGGTACCCGGTGGGGTCTTCTGCTGTTGTTGTCCATCCGCCTCAAGGTTGTGCGTGTTGTGGCTTCACAAATGCTTTTCTGCATACCTCGGTTGTAACGAGTGGTTATTTCAGTCAAAGTTGCTCTTCTATCAGCTTGAATCAGTCGGCCCATTCTCCTCTGACCTCTAGCATCAACAAGGCATTTTCGCCCACAGGACTGCCGCATACTGGATGTTTTCCCTTTTCACACCATTCTTTGTAAACCCTAGAAATGGTTGTGCGTGAAAATCGCAGTAACTGAGCAGATTGTGAAATACTCAGACCGGCCCGCCTGGCACCAACAACCATGCCACGCTCAAAATTGCTTAAATCACCTTTATTTCCCATTCTGATATTAAGTTTGGAGTTCAGGAGTTTGTCTTAACCAGGACCACACCCCTAAATGCATTGAAACAACTGCCATGTGATTGGTTGATTAGATAATTGCATTAATGAGAAATTGAACAGGTGTTCCTAATAATCCTTTAGGTTATTATATATAAATATATATTAGGGGTGTAACGGTTCACAAAATTCACGGTTCGGTTCGATACGATACACTTGTGTCACGGTTTGGTTCGGTACGGTTCGGTACGTTTTTGATACAGCAAAAAGAAAGAAATGCCAGAGAAATTTTCTTTATTTAATTTTTTTTTTATTTTTTTTATTAAAACTAACATCATAAAGTTTTTTTTTTTTTTTTTTTTTTATTACTTTGAGCAATTCTGGAGCTATGATTGACTAGGAGCATATAAAACAAACAGCTCCTTGGAAAAAATGAAATGTAATATTGTAATAGGCTAGTTATAAACAGGTTTATTTTAGTTCACATATCCATAGTGAATGTTGCTGATCTGTGGACAAGTTCATTCAAGGCACAATGTTTCTTCCTGGTTTCCACGTCAGCGCTGTTTGATCCGTTAATAACTGAGAAATGTAAATGTTTATTCTGTGGAGAATTCAAATGCTTTCTTTACCGGATCTCTTTAGCGCTGTGTAAGTAACAGTGTCGCTTGATCATGATCGGCTCGCGCTCAGACAATATGCTCGCGCTGCACTGGTCCAAACTGATAAACGGTCCTTCAATCACGCAATAATGAGCAGTTTCGTTCCGTTTGCATTACGTTTGCCATTTGATGTTGGACAATGTTATGGTCGCGCCGGCATCTCTTACATTATGAGCGCGCTTGCCACGCGCCTACATTTGAAATAAGCAAATTTTGGTCGGCAGGAAAAATGGTACAACGAACCGTTCGGTTTGAAAATGCGTACCGAAAACCGAACCGAAAGGCAAAATGCGTACCGAAAACCGAAACCGAAAGCCTCGTACCGAACGGTTCGGTGGGTACATTGCATAGAATTCTGTTGTCTTTATATACAGATAGTTATATATTTTATAACTTACTCTTAACCCACATCCTAAGCCATCACAGAAAACCTTCAGCATTTTTACCATTCTAAAAAAAACTTTAATTACTTTCTTCTTCTTTTTTTACTGGTTTTACAAACAAGAACATCCCCAAACAGGCACGTGCACAGGTAGGGCTCAACCTGTGCAGAGCACATGCCCTTTTTGCCCTTACACTCGAAGTGCCCTTTTTTTGGTGGTGTTTATTTATTTTAGTTTTTTATTAATGCTATTGGTCACCCTTTACGTCTGTCTGCCTGTTTTAGAAATATTTAGCCAATGAAAGTTCTTAAAACGAGCTTGTGTAAATCTTATTCGATCCTCAAGCTATCAGTAAGCTGATAACTCCGTCCCCTCTATTCACTGAATCAACTGAAGTTCCACAGCAGCCGCACAGTAGACAGCAGCTGAACGAAGTTTTGCGAAGGGTAAATAAATATCTTGTTGTTTGAATAAGTACTACTAAACACTATGTCTATAAAGGCTCATATTTTATTTATTTGATGTCTGACTCACTGACTGAGACATGTGGGACGTCGCCTGAGAGAGAGGTCTAGGCTAACATTTGCCATCTAGTCATAGCCAATACATAGCATACACTTAAATAGCCTGTGCATACAGTAGCATTTCATATTTTATAAAATGCGATTTTGGCCAAATATTTTACAACAGGAAAAACTGAGCGCCCCGCCTATAGCCTATAGCTACAACAAACTAGTTATAACCTGTTGATGAAAATGTAATGTGATGCCGCCGGCGCCGTTTTAATGATGGACAAAAAATGCACATTCGCTAGTCAAAAACTATATATTGATAAGTAATACAACAACATACAGTATAATTAGTTTTTTTACCATCGGAAAATCATAACAGGTGCGTGCGCCCCCGCGCTGTTTCGTACTGGAACTTACACAAAGCGACGAGTGATCCTCGTCACCTAGGTAACATATTTCTAAGAAGTAAGAAATTTCTTCTTTGATTTATGATTGTTGATACAATTAAATTTATTAACATTTAGGCTAATCATGTTATCGTAATAATATTAAATTATGGTTAATTCAAGGCTGTTGATATGCACGTATTCGCTATCTAGCTATTTTTTTAATCTATAGTATTCTATACTCTCCCCTCATCCTCACATGTATAAAATGTAGTAAAACATGGTTTTACTACAGTAATGTTGTAGTAGTAACAAAAAAAAAAAAAAAACATTACAGAAGATCACTGTGAAATCTTTATATTTTATCATGCAGCATGTAATTCATGATTTAATTCATTCCAAGGCTTCATTTATTTGATCCAAAATACAGCAAAAATATTGTGAAATATTTGTACAATTTAAAATAACTTTTTTTCTATTTGAATATATTTTAAAATGTAATTGATTTCTGTGATCAAAGCTGCATTTTCAGCATCATTACTCCAGTTCAGTACTCTTCAGTGTCACTTGATCCTTCAGAAATGCTTTTCACTGCAACTGTACTTTTCACACTATTTTTTTTTTTTTTTTTTTTATTGCTGGCTTATTTTAGGGAAAGTGTAGTGAATAAGAGACCTTCAAGAGACCAACATCCCTGGCTCACAGGAGGTTGCTGTTGTAATTAGGTTTAAAGAAGCCCTTAAAACCCTGTTTATCTATATTATCTATATTATTATTATTATTATTATGGTTGTTATTAATCGTGAATAAATCTAAAGCTTTTGAGACTATTATTTTGTGTTATTGAAAATGGGAGGGGGGGGGGTGCCCTTTTTCAGTTTCAGCACATGCCCCTCAAAAGGTCTGTGCACGGCCCTGTCCCCAAAAGTAAGTTTTTAGAGATTCTGTCAGGTTTTGATACAAATTTGGTACAAATTTGTCCCCAATATATGGTTAAGTAGGTACACACACAGAGAGAGAGAGACACACACACACACACACACACACACAATAGCATAATTGAATTTTTGTTTTTTTTGCGCAATTAGTGCCAAGCGTGAAAAAAGGCAACACTTTACAAGTATTTACAAATCATTTGCAAACTATTAGTTTAAAGTTAATTAATACCGGTAGTTTATAAACTGTAGTTAATACATTAGTGTGTTATTTATTTATCATTTAATTATCTCATTTGTAAAGTGTTAGGAAATGCTTTGTTAACAACTTATTGACTGTAAAAAGTTCTCAATGAAAATTGGGAAATGTCATTAATTAAGTGCTTTAAACCTAACAATTATTGGACAATAATTGCATTAGTATTAAGAGTTCATTAAAATCATAAAATCATAATGCCGTCAATATGAATTACAAACAAATACTTTGTAGATCACATTGATAAAATACATCAGTTAGGATTAGGGAATAGAATATACAGTTTGTACAGTATTAAAAAAAACATTGTTTCTATATGTGTGTCATAACATACAGTTACGTGTGTTGCTCAAGCGATCTTTGTCTTGCCTGCATGTTCACACACCTCTGACTCCCACATTTGCATTCCATTTCCACATAATCTGTTGAGAAATCAACAAAGAAAGGCAAGAATTTGAGAAAAAGAACAACAAAAAAAAACACTAACATGGAATTACGTTTCTGAAGAAAATGGAGCGGTTTTCAAACGAGTGATTCTTTCGTCACTGCTGCATGTGGCACTGGTATTTTCTTTTGAAACATGTATGTTGCTGTTACAACATACATGACAAGACAGGCATTGTCTTGTCTTTTAATCTATTGAAAAAAAGAAACTGTACTGGAGTACAGCAAAAAATTTAAATAAAAAAATAAGTACATTTAATGTCACTGAATCCAAGCCATTTAGTTCTCTCCTTATTTATGTTGATGCATTTTGGTAAGATTTGATCTTCTTTTGCAGTTTTTTTTTCACCTTGGTAGTAATTCTTTTGTTACATAAAAAAAAAAAATCAAAAACACTAGTTTCAAATGTTTAAAGATATTATCATTTGACCGATACTTTAGACAAAATCAAGTGTTAATTTGGTTATTTTGAAAATATTATATCTGGACTCCCTTTAAATTAATTGTTTGATTTTCTTATTATAAAGAGCAGTTGAATAAATGTCAAATTTATTAAAATTAATGTAAATAGAAGCAAATGAAATGTATTTTATCCTCTCCCTGAAAAACAGACGCTTCTTTCTTGGAATGTAATCTATACATTTTTATTTATTTTTTTGTCTTATATGCATTGTTTTTATACTCCTTTTTTGTTGTTGCTATAATTAAATACCTGTAATATTTTGTATTTACAACCTCCTTCTTGCTCTTTTTGGAATTGAATAAACACAAACTACACCAAACAGGTGTTTTATTTGGATTAAGTATATTTTGTATAAACTGTAATTTTTTGAGAATTGCTTTTGTAGTGATATATTTTGATGAGTGAACTTTTTACCATGATATGTTATGTTGACCTGCTCATTTTCTCACGTAATATAATATTCCAGTCACTCCTAAAGATTATGCTGTAGTTATGAATGCTGTCCCGTCTGGGTTAAAATGCTTAATAAAAATATCTACATGTCCTCAGCTTTCTCTACATTCACTGTATATTACTAATGCACCCTTTAAATAACAAAAATAAATAAAATAAATACTGTGCCATTGACTTTAGACCAGGTTTCATTGTCAATTAGTCAATGGCGCAGTCTTTTTCAGTTCCTCATAATAGCAGCGTGCCAACAACAACAACTGAAACTAGCACAACACACACATGTCTGGGGCCGCATTGTGCCGGGTGTGTGATAGTGACCATCGTCTCCAGCACTAATATATTGGATTATTCTATTATTGGTTTTTATTCAATTCTAACTTATTTAATTCATAAATATTTAATTAAAAAGTCATTTATTTTAACTCATTTAAAATATTACAATTGCAATTACTTTCTTCTACACAGATTTCATTGTGAAATTGATATATTTTGTACATTTTGTGGTTTACATGTCAAAACTTATTTTGTTTTTGGTCTGATTAAATTAAGGATTACGTCATGCCCAGCTTTCAACTGTTGAAAAAACTGTTTCACCATGTCTTATAAGGAATATTATTTAAATAATCTGCTACTTTTATTACCTAAATGTAGGATACAAAAAAGGAAAGTATGGGGGAAATAAGTTCAGCTGTAAACATTAGATTCTATTAAGTTATATAGTTAATTAGTTAAAGCATAAAAAACTTTATTTAACTTTACATAAGAGCTTATCAAACAACAATTCTTCTATCATTGTAACTGTAATTAACAAAATAATTATTGTTCAATAATTAAAATAATTATCAAACAATAATTATTTTGTTAATTACAGTTACAATGATTGAAGAACTCACTAATATGATTATTTATAAGTACTTATATAAAGTGTTACCCTCTCTTCTATAGACAAAATGACTGTTATACTGTACAAACTGTATTTTTATGCCCTACCCCTAAACTTACCCATCACATGAAACCTTCTACATTTTCAAAAAAATAAAAATAATAATAAAAAAAAATCAATAATAATAATAATAATAATAATAATAATAATAATAATAATAACAATTCACTTAGTATGATTTATAAGCTGTTTTCCTAATAGGGACCAAAAGAAAAGTCCCCACAAGGTTAAAAATGCCTTGTATTATTATCCCAGTGGGGACATTTGGTCCTCACAATGTATGGATTACCAGGCACACACACACACACACACACTTACAATCTTGAATGCATTCTATTTTGGCATAATTTGCCAAGAGCATAATAATTCATCAAAGAAACAAGATAAGATTTTGACAAAACAAAACAAGCGATTCATTCGTCATGAATTTGTGTGGGACAGGATTTTACTTTCATGTGACATCATTCATGTCTTAATCTTTTCCGTTTCATGAGAAAGTCAATGTCAAAACGTACCTTTAATGTCATTGAACTAAAGTCTATCTAAATTCTGCTGGAAATCTCACAAACACAATTTATTTTCTAGTATTTTTGACTGAAAGGGAGATTTGAGGTCGGTCTGTAATTAACTCATTTTCTAGGGTAAAGTTGTGTTGTTTTTAATGAGGCTTAACAGTTAGCTCGAAGATTTTTGGGACATATCCTAATGACAATGATGAATTAATAATATTAAGGAGTGAATTTATGACTTCTGGAAGCATAAACCCTAACCCTAACCCAAATTTTTGCATATTTTGAAAATATTTCATCTGGACAGGATTTCTTCTTTAAAGTAACTGAGTTATAAAAAAAACTAAATAAAAATACAAAAAAATAACTGTAAACTTGTGATTTTGTGGAATCAAATTGTGGCTGTGTGTATTTCCCCTTTCTGACAAAACTTTACTGAAGCAACTTGCGCAAATGACATTCAATAAATAATAATAATTCAATAATTAAAAAAAAAACCTGTGGAAGAGCTTCATATTTCCAATTTGATTACTTGTAACTGTTACTGTAACAAGTGTCCCACCTCAAAAGTTTAAAACCAAATCAACTTAATTCTAATTCAAAACTCGGTTTCAGATGATTCACAAAGTCACCAACTGCCATCAATTAAAGTGAATATGAAAAGTATTGCAAAATATGAAATACACACCCATGAATCTGATGAAATGAAAGGGATAAACTGCCTATATAAAGACAGAGGCTGTCTGACTAAAACCACCAGAGATCAACAGGACAGGAACACCTGATACTCAACACAGGTATGATGGCATATGATCAAATCATCTATAATCTAAATCAATAAACACTTTCAGCAACTGTATTTAGATAATAAAATAGAAACATTTTGACCAGTATTTTTAACATCATGACGAGTGATTGACATTTCAGCACTTCATGAATAGAAAGCAATACTTAAGTTTAAAACCTGAACTCTTGTTATATCGTCCTAAACTTTATAACATATCATACTTGTGTTCTTTTATGTGTTTCTTAAAATGCATCATAAATGTATGAGCCATTAAAAAATGAATGTTACCCAATTAAAAGCATTAGATCAATGTTCATTTAGTTTTTTAATTGTTAGTTTTATTATTATTTTAGATTCCAATAGACTTTGCTTGGAAACGGCTTTTGAAATGTCTGGAAAAAACTGGATTCTCCTTGTCGCCGGCTCAAAGGGCTGGGTAAATTACAAACACCAGGTTTGTGTTTGTGTTTTTTTTTTCATTATTTTTGAGACATATTGCTAATAAATTCCCCAAGGTGTGATGTGCCTCAGTTTATAAATTATGACAGTAACTGAAATCATCTTTGTCATTTGCGTTTCAGGCCAATGTGTGCCTTCATTATCAGATACTTAAGCATCAATCTGAGCCAATTCCTGATCAGCAGATTGTGGTGATGATGTATGATGACATTGCGCACAATGGAAAGTGAGTAATTTCCCAAAGCTAAATTGGGTCAGGCCAATCACGTCGTGTATAGAGTAGGTGGGGCGGGCTTAACATAATGATGACAGAGTTGCGACGGTTCCCTGCTAACTGTTACTTGAAAACAAAGAAGAGCTGCTGCTGGAGAACAGTCTCTCGAATCAGCTTTGGACACGACTCTGGACGATTTGGAGTTAAGTTTTTCTTTGAGAAAGAGCAAAGAATGGCACTTAAGTCATTCTTAAAAAAGGAAGATGTGTTCGTAGTTTTGCCGGCCAGATTCAAAAGTTGAATCTATCAACTAACGTTAGCTCCGCTGTTGGGAAAACGCTCTGGTTGGTTGAAGCGCTGTCCTATTGCGTGCAGAGGGAATTTGAAAGACAGCTGTTTATCCCGCCCCTCAGATTGAGGTCTATGGTGAGTGGCCAGGTCGTGTCTATGGTGAGTGTCTATGGTGAGTTGCCAGACCCAACATCTTGATGTAGGTCTGGCTTGCCAGGCTATGATAACATAGCATTTGCATGACTTTCCAAAAGAGGAAGAAAATAGAGATTGATTACGGAAGACAGAAGAGAGAAAGATGTCAAATCGACCATCATTTCCTCAGACATGCATTACAAACACCCTCATAACAGCATTTGCTAGCAATCTTTGCCAGATTTAATAATTCTAGAAACACGTCATCACAGAAAAGTGTGGATAAAATTGTTGGAGCTGACAGCATTTAACACTTTCCTTCTTCACTGCCTGCAGAAACCCATGTAATGAAACCATTCTCAGTGTAGTTGATGAGTCAAACGTGTACTCACATGTTCCAAAGGACTACACTGGAAAGGTAATATTTGTTTTGTTTTGACATAGTTTCGTGTTTATGTTTTTATTCCATATCTGAGCACAATTATAACTTTCAACAATAATGATTATGACAATTATGATCTTATAGGATGTGACGCCAGAGAACTTCCTGGCTGCTCTTAGAGGGGATAAGAGCACACACAAAAAAGTCATAGAAAGGTGTGTTTGTCTGTAAAGAAGAAACTTTCAATGATATCAATATGTCATGTTATTAATCATTAATATTATTAATACCCTCACTTTTGTGCAGTTAATTAAGGGCCAACCACTGAATGTGAGGAAGCAGCACAGGTGCTTAGAGATGTAGCTTTGAATCTGAAATCATATCACTCTCTCTCTCTCTCTCTCTCTCTCTCTCTCTCTCTCTCTCTCTCTCTCTCTCTCTCTCTCTCTCTCTCTCTCTCTCTCTCTCTCTCTTTCCAAAATCGCATATTCTTTTTACTATTTTTTTTTTAATAATTACTTCATGACTGCTAAAAAATGATGTTCTATACAGTATAGTATTAGTGTGTATAGTATGAATGTAATCTGTACGTACTACATTCGCCATGTTGTCATTATCATGTGACCTACCAGCATCAGCTGCTAGCTTAACCCGAGAGATTTATGAATGGCAGTGATGTGACACAACTGACGCTAGCATGTCATGTGATAAGGACAACAATGCAAATGTAGTATGTACGGATTATTACATTATACACACACTCATACTATAAAGAACATACTTTTTTAGCGGTCAAGAAGTAAACATTTATTCAAAAGTTAAATATTTCTACATGTTGATTTTGGAAAAAACTTTGCCTACAATTATCACCAGGGATGCTCTGTACAATGAAATAACTGTAACAGATCTGCCACTTCAGTGATTGGCCCTGTAATTGCTGCTTGCAGCTAATGTGAATTTGCAGCTAAAATGAAGTATACATTATTATTTTCATTTAATGCAGTGGACCCAATGACAACATCTACGTCTACATGTCCGGTCTGGGACAAGAAGGCGCGTTTCCTTTTCCTGAGAAGGCAGTAAGTATAAAAAGATTCAAGAGATTATCAGAATGGACATGATAGGCCGACGGTATATTTATAATGATGAGCAAAAAATATTATGATATAAAAATGCCAATTCTCTACTCTCAAGAGTGTAGCAATGTATGAAGCTCACAGCTCTCAAATAATTCACTTTTCAACCAAGCAGTTTTCTGTCGACCAACTTAAATATGAGCAAAATCTATGGGGAACATTTTCACCCTCATGCAAAACTCCCAATCACACAGATTCCAATAGGAAAGAAATTCTGCAAACCCAAAATTTCGAAGAAAAACAATAAATGTTAAAGAATCTTTTATCTGAACATGAAAAAATATTACGATAATACTACTAATCTGTATAGTTAAAAGCAAGAACTAGTATCGCATTTATAAGTGTATCTGTGGATACACAATTGACAAAACGTACAACAATTTTATTAAAAAAATCAATGTATTATTATTTATTTATTTGCTTTTAATGGTTGTTTATAAGTGATCATCTCAAAAATGACTATTTACACAGAAGGAATGGTAATTTCAGGGAATAAAATGATTAATTCAAGATTTTGCATGTTAATACACGGATAAGGACATAGGAACTGTTGTGTTTAATCTGAAAACCTGCTGACTTCTAGACCATTAATTCAGTGTGTTTTATGACAGCTTCATCCTGATAAACTCATTGGAACGCTCAAGAACATGCATAAAGAAAGAAAATTTTCAAAGGTATGTATTCAGTAATGTTCACATGATTTTGATGTATTATAAACA
Source organism: Scardinius erythrophthalmus (assembly GCF_964197995.2). NCBI lineage: Eukaryota > Metazoa > Chordata > Actinopteri > Cypriniformes > Leuciscidae > Scardinius > Scardinius erythrophthalmus. Next base: position 5,815,912 of record NC_138226.1, on the reverse strand, counting down.
TGATTTTATAATAGTATATATATATATATATATATATATATATATACAGAATGCAGTTCAAATGTTTTTGATCGGTAATGTTTTTTTAACACCAAGGGTGCATTTATTTGAAAAAAAAAACAAGAATATTGTAAAATATTATTACAGTTTTAAAAAGCTGTTTTCTATGTGAATATATTGTAAAGTGTAATTTATTCCTGTGAAATCAAAATTTATTCTATTCATCAAAGAATCATAAAAAAAATGTACAAACTGTTTTCAATATTGATAATAATAATGAATGTTTTTTGAGCATCAAATCCGCATATTAGAATGAGAAAATAGAGATTTGCTGCCAAATGTGACAAATTTGACCCTCTTCCACCTACCTTACTTAACAAATCACAATCTTAAATTCAGACCTTTGTGATTCTTTTTCATACTCTTCTATTTCTAGCAGGTCCATCTTACCCTACAGTCACATTAGTAGGCCTACTACTTTCACAACTGATACTGCAAGCTATTGAAAGGGGCAACAACAACCTGTAGTGATATAAAACTGCTCAAGTAAAGGGAATGATTATTTTTAAATATCTCACTATTTCCTCATCATGTATTTGTGCTGCAGATGGTGATATACATGGACAGCAGTTACTCTGCAACAATGTTCCAAGGACTTCCCAAGAACATAAAAGGTAAGATGCTATACGAAAACCACAACTAATGGTCCTGCCTTATTTGTAACTAGAGTCACACTAGTCTTTATTTGAAAGTTGAGTGTATAACCATAATCCATTTTCTGTCACCCAGTCTTTGCGTTGGCTTCATGTTCCAAAAATACCGAAATCACTCCCACTGATTACAATAAAGAGAGGGACGTCTTCCTCTCTGATAAATTCTCAAGGACTTGGTTGAAGTACCTTGACAAGGTATGTGTTTTCTGTCAGTTAACTTTAAACTGCAAATTGTATTTGAAGGTTAACATTCTGATCTCATTACAGGCACAAAGTAAACATGACAAATGTGTGTTTTTGTCTTTGTATTCACAGGCTGACTTTACTACAGAAACATTCCATGACCTGGTAAAGAAAAGACAATCTAAATACCTTAAACAAAATTCTGACTCTGCAAAGACTGATGAAGAACTCTGCCCCTGCGTGTTTGGAGACAGGGTATTAAAAATTCTAAAACTTTATACAATAAGAACTTAAGTTATTATTTTCATTATTTGAATATAACAGGATATGAACACGTATATACTGTATATATTCACAAGATCCATGAATGTTGTATTTTTTTCTAAATTGTTTTCTGTTCATTTTTTTTCTGTAGAAAATCACTGACTGTTACCTCAGTGAATTTCTGCAACAATGAACTCCCTACAAGCTGTTCAACCCTTGTTCAAGAAAACATCCTGCTGAGGCTCAAGCAAATGACCAGAGTAATTAAGAGTATTCTGATGACCTTTTGTACTAGTTTCTTGTTTCAGACTTATAGCTTTATGATTAAAATTAAATTGATTGCAAAATAGCATACACTATTATTTAAAGGTTTCTGGTTTGTTTTCTTATGTACACCAAGGCTGCATTTGTTTGATCAAAAATAGAGTCTAAAAAGTAATATTGTGAAATGTTGTACCAAAAAAAAAAAAAAAAAAAACAATAAAACTGGGAATAAGGATAAAAATCCAGTGATTGTGTGTGTTATTTTATGTATGTGAATGGTTTTGACAGCTTCTTTAATTCTACATGGTCTTACGGTGCAAACGGCTGAAAGAATGGTTCGTCAAAAGGATGAAGACTTCACCTTCTAATTTGCTTATTTAAGTTTCACTCCTTACAAACAGATGCAGAAAAATCATGCAAGAAAATCACACAAAGTGCACGCATGTAGATAGAAGTGATTTCACAAGTTCACACTTACATACAATTTGAGGAGATAAAGTTTAATGCGTATTTGGCGTGCTGTCCAGAGGGCTCCAAACTCGGAGTTCGGCCCGAACCCAGAGTACTCCCGCCGTATGTAAGTGTTTAGGACTAGAAGTGTAGAGGGGATGCTGCAAAACTGTCAATGGATTGAGGTGAGACTGCTGAGTGTATATGTACCTCTTACCATTGATTGCTGAGTGCTCTCCACTTGTGTTAATTATCTGAACGTGCTCCTCCCGAACTTTGTTAATAAAACCTCATTTATTGGACTGGTCTGTACAAATTTCAGACCTGAACTTCACTGAACACATTTGGGATGGTTATTTATATGCATGGATTTGAAATGTGTGGTGTTTAGCACTTTTGCACAAGAGACTTTAAATATGCTGCATATTGACACATAATGTCTTGCTAACAGTGATTTTATGTTGCTGAAATTACTTGTTCACCATTAGAACATCTATAAACCTAATTACAGCAGAATTCCTGAAAGACGCAAGCTCTAAACAACAACATGAAGGGCCCTATTTTAACAATCTGAAACGCAAGTATCAAGCGCGAAACGCAAGTAACTTTGTGGACGGGTCTTGGTTGCTATTATACCGGCGGGATAAATGACTCTTGCGCCCGACGCAAATCTAAAATGGGTTTGTTTGAAGTAGCTTCATTATTCATAGGTGTGGTTTGGGCGTAACGTGAAATAAACCAATCAGAGCGTCATCTCACATTCCCTTTAAGAGCAGGCGCGCTTGCTCCATGGCAGATTGCTATTATAACGGCGGATTTGCCAGACGCACGCCAGGAGCGGTTCACAGCCGAGGAGACCGACGTTCTCGTCAGGGCCGTAAAACACAGGGAAGTGACATTGGGGATGGAGAAACCCACCCAAATTAGCTTTGGTTAAACAGGCGTATAATAATTTGGGTAAATGTGCAAGCTAGATTTATGCCTATTTTTTCACATCGTCATGGAAATAACAATAATTTCCCTCGTGTGTTAATATTTTTCCTTGTAATAAAGTATGGTTTTCAAAAAAAGAGAACTGTTGCGTCTGTGTGTAGATGAGATAAGCAAAGTGTATGCGCGTTGTGCACACGCTACATTGATTATGTCCAAGCAAGCGCCCTTAAAATAGCATATGAATAGCATGCGCCACTGACTTTAGACTAGGTTTTTCCTGGTCAGTGGCGGAATTGTTTTCTAAACCTGCAAAATAGCACCAGGGAACGTTTGCGCCGGAACACGCCTCCTCTTTGCGCTGAACCGCCCCCGGAAGCGCAAATGCTTTTCCTAGTTTACCGACGTGGGTCTGTGGAGGGAAAAGTCTGCTGTGCGTGGGTGCAAAATAGGAATGATACATGCGTCGGTGTACAAAGTCAATTGCGCTGGGTGCCAGATAGGGCCCGAAGTCTTTTACAACTGTTATAAACCACAAAGCAACTTTTGTCATAAATATATCATAACAGATATAAATTGTATAAGATACATGAATTATCTCAAATATTATCCTTTCGAAGAGATACAGTACACAATACCAAAATTATGACTTCGATACGATACCAGACCAAAATACCTCGATACCGATACTGAATCGATACCACGGCAAAAAAACAAAAACAAAAAAAAAACAGTAAAAGTAATAAAAAATATGACAGAACTTACAAATCATTGTTTTATAAATTAATTTTAAAAAGCTTAAAGCTCACATGACCAGCATGTTCCTGCCATTCCCTCCCCTTTATTAAAAATAATAATAATTGCATGTCAGTGTGAACGTCCTTACCGAGATGTTTGCAACAATCACAGTATTATTAATCATGCTAACATTTACAAACCTTTCACAACTCTGAACAGGTTGGGATGACCAAAATCTTATTTCATGATTTGAGTCATTTAATATTTTTTAAATGTAATTTTATAATTATAATATAGATATTTAATTTAATTGTATCTTTGTTATTAAAAATAAGCAAAAAAGCTAATTATAAACAATATGACAAATACTAGGCTATAAGAGATAAATAAAATAAACAGTGCTTAATTTATTTTTTGAAAGCTAAATAGACCTTCTGTAGCTGAAAAAATAAGATCTTCACCCTATAAATTAACTATAGACTGATTCTTAATAAATAGATTACATTTATTCAGTCAAGCACTGGGTGACTGTCTATTTTCTTTTGTTGTTGGATTAACATTAATCACACAGAATATTACGCTGCCGGTCCGGTGTAGCAGTCGATTTTGTTCCCTACTGGAATTCCTGTTCCCCCTGAACGATCCGTGTCTGCTGACATTGCATGCGTCAAAGCCTTAAAGGGATAGTTCACCCAAAAATGAAAATTCTGTCAGTAATTACTCACCCTCATGTTGTTCCAAACCCGTAAGACCTTCGTTCATCTTCGTAACACAAATTAAGATATTTTTGATTAAATCTGAGAGTTGTCTCACTCCTCCATAGGCTTCTAAGGGACTGAAACTTGCTGGCCCAGAAAATGTATTAAAGACATCGTTAATATAGTCCAAGTGACTCCAGTGGCTCAATCTTAAGTTTATAAACCGTCGAGAATACGTGCAACACAGACGCGCTACGCTTAAACACTACGCGAAAAGATCCAAGGCCCAGAGAGAAGGAAATGAAAAGTGGAATAAAGTCGTTATTTTTGTTTGTTTTTGCGCACAAAAAGTATTCTCGTCGGTTAGGGTTAGGGTTAGGGTCACACTGCAAACGTGATAGAGCATAACCTTTTAAGGCCACTCAGCGAACATTTCATTTCCAAATGGTGTGATATGTACAACAACCAACACAATACAACATTGCCTGATTCACGTTCACCTCCTTATAAGTTCATGACAAGGCAAGACAAGTTTATTTATATAGCACATTTCATACACTGTGGCAATTCAAAATGCTTTACACTGAAAGGAATTAAAAAGCAAGGAAAATTAAAACAGTTATAAAAGAAATTAAGAGATAAATGATACAATTATAAAAATGAAATGAAACGAGTAAAAAAGATGATACATACAGTAGATAAACTTCTCATCTGGCAAAACACCAGTGTATCATATTTTTCACAACTCTTAGTTTTACTCTGAGATTTCACTGTGTCTGTGGTGTTCTCTTGGCACGCCTAAGAAATCTATTGGAGGTCTCCGATGGACCCAATTTTTCCCTAAAATCGGACAGGAGGAGCTGTAGGACTGACTCGTGGGGTAACCTCAGATTCACTGCCCCATCAGTCCGCACCACAAAGATTTGTTCGGAAGCTCTAGGAATGGAATGAATCCAGTCCGCACCCCACAGAACCTTGAGTGTAATTACTCGTCAAACTCACTACTCCACCACAGACCCACGTCATCAGCATGGTTTCATCTCTCTTACACAATTCTCAGTGCCATTTCACTTCAGTTTAGAATCAAAAGGAGGAAGCAAAAATAAAATACAGTGTAATCAGTCGTACGTGAGTGCCACTGTATCATTCAGTAAATACACCTGTAGCTAAACAGAAGTGTTTTGAGTCTGGATTTAAATGTGACTGTAGGAGCACATCTGACCTCTTCTGGAAGCTGGTTCCAGCTGCGGCTGGTATAGTAGCTAAAAGTACTTAACTTGCTTTGAGTGAACCCTTGGTATTTCTAGCTGATGTGATCCAAATGATCTGAGTGATCTGTTGGGTTTATATTCAGTGAGCATATCTGCAATGTATTGAGGTCCTAGGCCATTGAATGATTTATATACCAGTATTAATACTTTAAAATCAATCCTAAATGTAACTGGGAGCCAATGTAATGACCTGAGGACTGGTGTGATATGTTAATTTTTCCTGGTTCTGCTCAGAATCCTGGCAGCTTCAGCTGTTTAAGTTCAGACTCACAGCCTCACTTTCATACCTGTCATGGTACTGCTCTGAATAAGGGCTGCGTCCGAAAACTTAAAAATGCTGCCTTCAAAAATCGATCAGATGAAGGTATCTCATAGAGACAGGAAGTGAAGCTGACATTGGATTTGAACGTGTTTTGAGGACTTCTTACTGTGGAATGCGTCCTCCGAAGGCAGCATTTTTTGTAGGTTTTCGGACACAGCCCTGATTCAGAGCAGCACGGGGCATCAAGGCCCGTCCGAATCCAATGTCAGCTTCACTTCCTGTCTCCTGAGACTGATGTTTGAAGGCATTATAGATATATCCTTCACTGCTTTTAATATCTCACAATCATGTTCCATTTAGTGAAGAGTTGAGCTAGAAAAATAAAGATGGCATCTGAAAGTTGGACAGTTTGTGTGTAAATGTAAATTTTTGACCAACGTTTTCCACTTCTGATATCATTTCTAGCGAGCAAGTAGTCATTAGTACTGTAGTAATTAATATATGCTTAGTTATCACCAAAACTCTCTTTATTTTTCTGCAGATCTGTCGTCTTAGAGCTTCAGTGGCACATTCAGAACCTGACTGCCCTTCTGGCCCTGAAGGTGAAAAAATGACAGATTCACAGTCCTTAGACGTTTAGGTGAGGGCTTTACTACATGTCGGCGGAGTACTGCTGAAATTCACTGTCATTTTCTCAGAGATTTTTCAGTGCTCCAAGACATCCCTGCACAACTTCAGCTGCACTGCACAAATCAACATGCTGAGACTGTAGGATGGCATTTGCTGGTTTTAAAATGGCGAAAAAATGTATCAGAAATTTGCCAAGCTTCTTTTGCAAGGTCAACTAATGCATTGTCATCATTGGAAACCTTAAAATGAACGTTAAGAATGACTTCCTCACTATCCACAAAACATTTTGTGACTTCATAATGAGTTGTCCAACGGATTTCCAACAGTCTCTTGAGATACGGGCAACTGTATCTCTGAGAGACAAAATGATGCCTGAAAAAAAGTGCAGGGAGCCTGACAAGTCAAAGAATCATTTGGCACAAGGAGTGGATGTAGGGGATATTCCTGCCCAACCTTTGTTGTAATAAAGCCTGAACACCACCTCGCACCCCACTCATCACTGATGCTCCATCATAACACTGGCTCATTATATTATCAGCACTGTATGCACAGTAGTGATGTAATCTGCAGGAGTTCTAACAAGCCAATGAGATGTTCCTCTGGCACACCATTGCACACAAAACGAATTATACAGACACATTTTAAGTGTTGCACCGATCCCTTGTGCCATCACTTTTTAAACAGAATGCAGCTGAATCAGCAGTGTCATAGTTTTATTTTATTTTTTCAGAACCATGAATGCCAAAATTTCAATCACTTCATTCTGGATGGTTTTGGAAGTGTACTTTGCATTTTGTGGGATACTGATGTAATGTGAGCCAGGTATTTATCTTTTTCCAACGTGTATTTAAACAACTTGGCAAAAAGCCCAGCAGCTATGCAATCTTCCTCACTGTCACATGTTTCACAATCTCCACGTAGTGATTTTTTAAATAATAATAATAATAAAAATAATAATAATATATATATATATATATATATATATATATATATATATATATATATATATATATTTATTTATTTATTTATTTATAAAAAAAAAAAATTGTTGCCAAATGTGACAAATTTTACCCTCTTCCACAATCCTTACTTAACAAAGCCCAATCTTAAATTCAGACCTTGTGATTCTTTTTCATACTCTTCTATTTCTACCAGGTCCATCTTACCCTACAGTCACATTAGTAGGCCGACTACTTTCACAGCTGCTACTGAAATCTTTTGAAAGGGGCAACAACAACCTGTAGTGATATAAAACCGCTTAAGTAAAGGGAATGAAGGAGTCGTTTTCGCTGTAAGGTATCTGTACTATTTACTCAAGTAGCCCATGGTTTTCAGGGACTCTTTTCACCTCTGTACAATATTCACATTGGTTCTAGTTTTACACTTGTGTCGTAGGTCAACCAGTGCATATACAGAGCATTTGTACGCTGCATACAGTAAACATGCTGCATTCTGTAGATAGTAAGGATGGTTTTCAAAGATTCTTTTGTGAATACTGCCTTCACGTGAAATCTGAATGATCATAAATACCAGCATCCTAGTAGAAATTGGACATGAATGCCCTCTCAAGTTGTATTGACCACTGGGAAAAAGAGATCATTTTGATACCCGAGATGGATGGGTCATAAACTTCAACCAGCGATCAGTTAAACTTTAACTGATCGCTGCTGTCACTGTGACTGCTATTCTGTATTAGTTTTCTCCACAACAGCTGCATCGTCATGTCTTGTTGTTAAAGTAGTGCATATTATTTACATATATGAATAATCATTTGAAGTAGGCATTGTGTGTTTTATACACAGTGAAAATAGCCTGTATTTGACCCGAAAATCCATCAGCAAGCTGGTCAGTGTTTGTCAATGACTGGGCCGCTAAATATCATTTTGGTTTTAATAAGATCTTCCCAATAAATAGGCAAGAATAAACCAATAGTCACTGTGAGTCGCTTCATCTTACCCACAATTCTCTGATTGACAGCAGCAAAGCAAACCATCTACAGTCACAGCAGTGTGTTGTTGTTCTAAGTTTGACACTAGAGGGTGCTGTGACTTTTTTTTTTTTTTTTACAAAATTGATTTGTGTGGAATACTATGTAGTTTGGGATATTTGCTGGATTTAGGACAGTCTCATAATATTAGCTGTTTTTTATAGTCAGTATTTCAGTAAATTCTCAACCTTTATTAGAAAAGTAATGATTCAGAAAAGAGCTGTGACTCATTTTTCAATCCATTAGTTGAGAATCATTTTGAAAACGATGAGTCTCTACAAAAATAGAGTTTCTACTTGTGTTCAGTTTTGTCTTTGTTTCTCTCACTTCATCTCACTGTGTAGTGGTGTCATCTGTACACATTCTGTTTTTAATGTGTAATGTGTTTTTTTAAGTTTAACGCTTCCCAGACAGCAACATAGTGTCGGCCCAGATCCGGCCCACATCTGGTACATGTGTAAATTTCACAATTAAATACAAAGAAACAGCGAGTAACACACTGAATTACACATTACATTTTGAAGTAGAAAGACTGAAATAGCATTTTCTAGTAAAATGTTCTCCAACAATATTTGTTTTATTTATAATTATTTTAGATTTATTTATTTTTTATTTTTATTTGTGCAGTGTACATCAATTCTCTAATTATTTTAGAATTTTGTTCTTGGCTGGAGACAGCAGCACACTTCAGTGCATTTAGATGTATAAACCTGAGTGTGTGTGACACTGATGAATGCAACTCTGCACTTTACAAAGTCTCTGGGCCTCTTCTACTCAAAACTATATACATCATAGACTACAAGAATACAGGCTACAACAGACTGCAGGTGTCAGTAAAAACACGTTTGTGATGTGTAAAATCACTGCTGTGAACTACAGGGCACAAGGATCATTAAGCCCATGTGCAAAAATCTATCCGTTCCGACCTAAACATAACCCTCACAGAAACCTGTGCAAAACACTAGATTTGTGATTCGACAGATTTATATGGGTTTCCCACATTAGTGAGGACATTATTGAATAGCGAGGACATATTGGACCTCATAAGTAACAAACACAGTGGTATTCCTATCATTATGTGACATTCCATAGATGTAATGATTGTTATACTGTAAAAACTGTGTATTCTGTCCCCTACCCCTAAACTTACCCCTAAACCTACCCATCACAGAAAATGTCTACATTTTTACAATTTTAATAAAACTTCAATTGCTTTGTTTTTATACCAGTTTTACAAACAAGGATGTCCCCAAAGGGAGGTTTTTGAGTTTTTTTTTTCAGGGTTTGCTTACATCTGGGTACAAACTTGTCCCCAAAACATGGTTAAGTACACACTTAATTAAAGGTTAAGTTAAAGTTAAAGTTAAAGGTTCAGAAGAGATCTCATCAACATCACACTCTGTGCTCAGATTTTTCTCCTTAGCTACCCTAGTGAAAAAAAATAGTATACTTAAGCACAATTTATTCGTATGTACTTTAGTATAACTAAATGTATTTATGGCATAAATTATACTTAAATACTTAAAATCTGTTAAATTCGAAAAACTAATTTTGTACTAAATGCATTTTAGTTGTCCAAAAGCTATGCTGAAGTTCAACTGAAGTTGTATGTATACTTGTTTGTGCTAAAGTGGAACTATTCCAAATATACTTAAGTACACTTTAAATAACTACTCTTGTATTTAAGTTTTGAAATGTCGAAATTTAATCAGCAAAAACTTCAAATGTATTTTGGTGACATTACAATTGCAATTCAATTACACTGTAAGAGTGTTGAACATACATTAATATTATACTGACAACAACGGAGATTATACTATCCTTTACTTTTAGTGAATTTAAAACACATTCCAATGGAATTCCAAGTAAACTTGGAGTGTATGACATCGTTATTGTGTGCTTCAAATACAATAAAGTAATCTTTAAAAAATAATGGCACACCTTAAGAATTTGCCATTACTGACACCACCAGTATACCAGTAACTCACTTATCTAGACAACATCAGTGAAACAATGGAAACAGATATATGTACATTGAATGTACACTGAAAAAAATGATTCATTGACTAGTTGAATTTACAAAAAAGAATTATGTTAATTGGATCCACATAATTGATTTTAGCTACATTTAAACAAATGCATTACGTTGAACTAAGTTCAGCTTAATGCATTTGTTTAAATGTAGCTAAAATCAATTGTGTGGAACCACTTGATACATTTTTTTTTAGTAAATTCAATGATTTCAGTAAATTCATTGAATTTACTAAATGTTTTTATCGTAAGTGGTTCCACACAATTGATTTTAGCTACATTTTAACAAATGCATTAAAGGGGTGGTTCGGGATTTTTGACATCGGACCTCATTTTTAAGTCAGCCTGGTTGTTATTCATCAGTGGAGACATTTTTTTTTTTAAATTATCCAGTCCTTATATTTGGATAGTTAGCCGATTCTAGGCTAGCGCGAGTCAACGGTAGATGCGTTAGCCAGCCATTGAAAATCGTTTTACCCACTCCACAGTGCACCAAACGCAAATCAATTATAACACTAGACTATCGATGCAAATGTCCGTTGAGAGAATAATGTTAGAAATCAAACTTACCTTTCATCACATTGCATTCGTTATAATTTGTTCCATGTAATCATAAGCCTTGTCTACAGCAGCAGCGGAATGATATTGATTACCTAGGCAACCGAGTGAGCCGGTACATACATGTACTACACACACTGTAGTGCGCTTCTGTTCTGTGCTTACTTTTTGCCGCATTACTAACCGGGGGAAAGTAAAATTCCGCAGCTGCTGAGAAATTAGTTCTTTTGGGATCATTGCATCATTTAGCTTCAAAGGTAAGTTTGATTTCTAACATTATTCTCTCAACGGACATTTGCATCGATAGTCTAGTGTTATAATTGATTTGCGTTTGGTGCACTGTGGAGTGGGTAAAACGGTTTTCAATGGCTGGCTAACGCATCTACCATTGACTCGCACTAGCCTAGCATCGGCTAACTATCCAAATAAAAGGACTGGATAATTTTTTTTAAAAAATGTCTCCACTGATGAATAACAACCAGGCTGACTTAAAAATGAGGTCCGATGTCAAAAATTCCGAAACCACCCCTTTAAGTTGAACTTAGGCTATGCCAAGCTGCTTTGCAAACCATTCAAAATTATGAAAAGTGCTATAGAAATACATTTGAATTGAAATAAACCACATTATTGAAAAGGTAAAGGTCATAAATATAAAACTTACTTCATGATTATGAATTACTATTTTTTGAAACTCAAAACACATTTCCTGTAAACTTTTATATTGTTATACTCAACAAGTAGAACTGAAATACAGTTCATTGTGTTGTACATTTAATCATAACAGGTCAACAGAGGATTAAATAAATTAATTTAATTTAATTAATTAAAATTTATTTGCAAATTGCTCATTGTTATATTTGTGCTGTAGGCAAAAGTTGTGTTTGGAAATTCTGCCCTTACAGCACCTGTTAGCAGAAACAAACTAGATGTTTCAGTTCATGCCTCACTTTGTGTTTGGTTCTCTAGTGAAAAAAACTGTACCAAAATGTATTTAAAATACATTTATGTTATACTAAGTATACTACAAATTCATTAACATATTTACTGACATTGAGATGATTAAACATTGTTTGGGTTATTTCTTTATTGAACAATGCATTTTTCTTAATATTGAGCCTAAAATGTGTTTAATATCACAATTGCTAAGGATATGATCTCTGCATAATATTAATCTTAGTCTTTAAACGGGAGATATTTAAAGTGTACCTACAGCATACTTGCATTAGTTACACTTTAGCACAATCAAATATACTTCAGTATATCTTTAGTTGGACATCAGCACTATTTCTGGATAACTAAAGTACATACAAATTTAGTTGTTCCAAATTAGCAGACTTTGAGTATATCCAGTATACCAAAAGTACAATTGCAGGGTATTTATATTAACTACATGAAAATGTATTTGTAGTATATTAAGCATAAAAGTATTTCAAATACATTTTAGTATATTTATTTTTCACTAGGGGTTGTTGAGATCTCCTGAATATTTAGAGAAAAATTTGAGACTACCAGATTCTATGGTTCTCAAAGTCCATTCTCATTTTGGACTCCTTTTTCTCAGAGCTTTCTCGTGTCTCAGTTGTGCCTTCTTTTATTTCTCCTTAGGAATTTTAGGAGAAACATCTGAGACACTGTTGATAATAAGATGAGAGATATTTGAGAATCACAACTAAGTCTCATGAGCTTAATTGCTTTTGTAATTATATATTTTGGTGAGCGAACGTTTTAACCATGATAAACTTATGTTGACCTGCTCTGTATTTCTCTCGTAATATACAGTGCCGATTTAGCAGGTTTTCCCACTTACAAAGCATGTAGAAGTCTGTAATTTTTATCATAGGTACTCTTCAACTGTGAGTGACGGAATCTAAAACAAAAATCCAGAACATCACATTGTATGATTTTTAAATCATTAATTTGCATTTTATTGCATGACATAAGTATTTGATCACCTACCAACCAGTAAGAATTCCGGCTCTCACAGACCTGTTAGTTTTTCTTTAAGAAGCCCTCCTGTTCTCCACTCATTACCTGTATTAACTGCATCTGTTTGAACTCGTTACCTGTATAAAAGACACCTATCCACACACTCAATCAAACAGACTCCAACCCCAAGAACACCATCCCAACGGTGAAGCATGGAGGTGGAAACATCATTCTTTGGGGATGCTTCTCTGCAAAGGGGACAGGACGACTGCACCGTATTGAGGGGAAGATGGATGGGGCCATGTATCGCAAGATCTTGGCCAACAACCTCCTTCCCTCAGTAAGAGCATTGAAGATGGGTCGTGGCTGGGTCTTCCAGCATGACAACGACCCGAAACACACAGCCAGGGCAACTAAGGAGTGGCTCCGTAAGAAGCATCTCAAGGTCCTGGAGTGGCCTAGCCAGTCTGCAGACCTGAACCCAATAGAAAATCTTTGGAGGGATTCTGTATTGCCCAGTGACAGCCCCGAAACCTGAAGGATCTGGAGAAGATCTGTATGGAGGAGTGGGCCAAAATCCCCGCTGCAGTGTGTGCAAACCTGGTCAAGACTGCAGGAAAAAGGTTTCTGTACCAAATATTAAGTTCTGCTTTTCTGGTGTATTAAATGCTTATGTCATGCAATAAAATGCTAATTAATTACTGTACTTAAAAATCATACAATGTGATTTTCTGGATTTTTGTTTTAGATTCCGTCACTCACAGTTGAAGAGTACCTATGATAAAAATTACAGACTTCTACATGCTTTGTAAGTGGGAAAACCTGAAAAATCGGCAGTGTATCAAATACTTGTTCTCCCCACTGTAATATCCCAGTCACTCCTAAAATTATGCTGTATTTGAATGCTGTCCTATCTTGGTTAAAATACTTCATAAAAATATTAAGCTCTCTCTACATTCACTGGATCTTGCTTATTCTATAGTCAATTCTGTTTCTCTTTACCCCATTATGAACAATAATCAATGTGTTTTGAGCTTTGTTTTAATAGGAGGATATTGTCTACTAATACGACTACTAATATATTGTATTACATTATTATTACTATTGTTTTAGAATGACAGTGATGGTCTGATGTGGAATTAAATGTAAAAACTAACATAATTGTTAGTCATATAGTTGAGTCACATAGTTGGTTCTGTCTTGGATTTGGACCTGTTATCGTTACTTCTAGGTCTTCCGTGTAAATTAATCTCCAATAAACATGCTAGATGACTTTTTTACTTAGGAAAAATATTTTGATGTCTTGTTATTTATTAGAAATAAATCACCCTCTCTAAAAGGCTGGCATAAACTTTTAAGATTATTCCTTTGGAGCTCCTGATTCACTCCTCAACAGATTTATTTATTTTATATCACATTTGGACCCCATTTCTTATTGTTGATATATGTATTTATTTTGTGTTGTCATACTTGATGCTGTTATCATTAATTTCCCCCTTTACTATGTATTGGGCTATGTTTGATTGTTATTATGTTTTAATGTTTTAATAAATCTATGGTTTTATATATTTATATACCGGATATGGGGATGTTCCCAGAACTAAAAGTTCCAAATTGTGTAACTGAAACCAGTGAGTTTGTGCAATCAAAACGGCTGTTTTCAGTATCTCAGTATCTATCTACAGTTTAATTTTTTCTTGGGAGGTACATGACTGTACAGTCATGTATGACACACTGTACTGTGGCAAATTTTGCAGATTTCCAATGAAACTTCACTGAAGCAGCCCACATAAATACCTTTCATTTTGAAGTGAGAAAACTAACGTCAAAGAAAACCTATGGATGAACTTCATGACGCCTCATCTATCTTTAACTTTATATATTATTTATCTATATATTATCTATCTTTTAACTTTTTCAGATTTATTTATTTTGGTATTACTAATGATAAACTGTCAAAATGCTTAGTCCTAACCACAAAAGAATCATCCAAAATCTCAAAAAAAAAAACATATATTTTATATATACAGTGTATATATATATATATATATATATATATACACCTAAAGGATTATTAGGAACACCATACTAATACTGTGTTTGACCCTCTTTCGCCTTCAGAACTGCCTTAATTCTACGTGGCATTGATTCAACAAGGTGCTGAAAGCATTCTTTAGAAATGTTGGCCCATATTGATAGGATAGCATCTTGCAGTTGATGGAGATTTGTGGGATGCACATCCAGGGCACGAAGCTCCCGTTCCACCACATCCCAAAGATGCTCTATTGGGTTGAGATCTGGTGACTGTGGGGGCCATTTTAGTACAGTGAACTCATTGTCATGTTCAAGAAACCAATTTGAAATGATTCAAGCTTTGTGACATGGTGCATTATCCTGCTGGAAGTAGCCATCAGAGGATGGGTACATGGTGGTTATAAAGGGATGGACATGGTCAGAAACAATGCTCAGGTAGGCCGTGGCATTTAAACGATGCCCAATTGGCACTAAGGGGCCTAAAGTGTGCCAAGAAAACATCCCCCACACCATTACACCACCACCACCAGCCTGCACAGTGGTAACAAGGCATGATGGATCCATGTTCTCATTCTGTTTACGCCAAATTCTGACTCTAGCATCTGAAAGTCTCAACAGACTCATCAGACCAGGCAACATTTTTCCAGTCTTCAACTGTCCAATTTTGGTGAGCTCGTGCAAATTGTAGCCTCTTTTTCCTATTTGTAGTGGAGATGAGTGGTACCCGGTGTGGTCTTCTGCTGTTGTAGCCCATCCGCCTCAAGGTTGTGCGTGTTGTGGCTTCACAAATGCTTTTCTGCATACCTCGGTTGTAACGAGTGGTTATTTCAGTCAAAGTTGCTCTTCTATCAGCTTGAATCAGTCGGCCCATTCTCCTCTGACCTCTAGCATCAACAAGGCATTTTCGCCCACAGGACTGCCGCATACTGGATGTTTTCCCTTTTCACACCATTCTTTGTAAACCCTAGAAATGGTTGTGCGTGAAAATCGCAGTAACTGAGCAGATTGTGAAATACTCAGACCGGCCCGCCTGGCACCAACAACCATGCCACGCTCAAAATTGCTTAAATCACCTTTATTTCCCATTCTGATATTAAGTTTGGAGTTCAGGAGTTTGTCTTAACCAGGACCACACCCCTAAATGCATTGAAACAACTGCCATGTGATTGGTTGATTAGATAATTGCATTAATGAGAAATTGAACAGGTGTTCCTAATAATCCTTTAGGTTATTATATATAAATATATATTAGGGGTGTAACGGTTCACAAAATTCACGGTTCGGTTCGATACGATACACTTGTGTCACGGTTTGGTTCGGTACGGTTCGGTACGTTTTTGATACAGCAAAAAGAAAGAAATGCCAGAGAAATTTTCTTTATTTAATTTTTTTTATTTTTTTTTATTAAAACTAACATCATAAAGTTTTTTTTTTTTTTTTTTTTTTTTTTTATTATTACTTTGAGCAATTCTGGAGCTATGATTGACTAGGAGCATATAAAACAAACAGCTCCTTGGAAAAAATGAAATGTAATATTGTAATAGGCTAGTTATAAACAGGTTTATTTTAGTTCACATATCCATAGTGAATGTTGCTGATCTGTGGACAAGTTCATTCAAGGCACAATGTTTCTTCCTGGTTTCCACGTCAGCGCTGTTTGATCCGTTAATAACTGAGAAATGTAAATGTTTATTCTGTGGAGAATTCAAATGCTTTCTTTACCGGATCTCTTTAGCGCTGTGTAAGTAACAGTGTCGCTTGATCATGATCGGCTCGCGCTCAGACAATATGCTCGCGCTGCACTGGTCCAAACTGATAAACGGTCCTTCAATCACGCAATAATGAGCAGTTTCGTTCCGTTTGCATTACGTTTGCCATTTGATGTTGGACAATGTTATGGTCGCGCCGGCATCTCTTACATTATGAGCGCGCTTGCCACGCGCCTACATTTGAAATAAGCAAATTTTGGTCGGCAGGAAAAATGGTACAACGAACCGTTCGGTTTGAAAATGCGTACCGAAAACCGAACCGAAAGGCAAAATGCGTACCGAAAACCGAAACCGAAAGCCTCGTACCGAACGGTTCGGTGGGTACATTGCATAGAATTCTGTTGTCTTTATATACAGATAGTTATATATTTTATAACTTACTCTTAACCCACATCCTAAGCCATCACAGAAAACCTTCAGCATTTTTACCATTCTAAAAAAAACTTTAATTACTTTCTTCTTCTTTTTTTACTGGTTTTACAAACAAGAACATCCCCAAAAGTAAGTTTTTAGAGATTCTGTCAGGTTTTGATACAAATTTGGTACAAATTTGTCCCCAATATATGGTTAAGTAGGTACACACACAGAGAGAGAGACACACACACACACACACACACACACACACACACACACAATAGCATAATTGAATTTTTGTTTTTTTTGCGCAATTAGTGCCAAGCGTGAAAAAAGGCAACACTTTACAAGTATTTACAAATCATTTGCAAACTATTAGTTTAAAGTTAATTAATACCGGTAGTTTATAAACTGTAGTTAATACATTAGTGTGTTATTTATTTATCATTTAATTATCTCATTTGTAAAGTGTTAGGAAATGCTTTGTTAACAACTTATTGACTGTAAAAAGTTCTCAATGAAAATTGGGAAATGTCATTAATTAAGTGCTTTAAACCTAACAATTATTGGACAATAATTGCATTAGTATTAAGAGTTCATTAAAATCATAAAATCATAATGCCGTCAATATGAATTACAAACAAATACTTTGTAGATCACATTGATAAAATACATCAGTTAGGATTAGGGAATAGAATATACAGTTTGTACAGTATTAAAAAAAACATTATTTCTATATGTGTGTCATAACATACAGTTACGTGTGTTGCTCAAGCGATCTTTGTCTTGCCTGCATGTTCACACACCTCTTACTCCCACATTTGCATTCCATTTCCACATAATCTGTTGAGAAATCAACAAAGAAAGGCAAGAATTTGAGAAAAAGAACAACAAAAAAAAAAACACTAACATGGAATTACGTTTCTGAAGAAAATGGAGCGGTTTTCAAACGAGTGATTCTTTCGTCACTGCTGCATGTGGCACTGGTATTTTCTTTTGAAACATGTATGTTGCTGTTACAACATACATGACAAGACAGGCATTGTCTTGTCTTTTAATCTATTGAAAAAAAGAAACTGTACTGGAGTACAGCAAAAAATTTAAATAAAAAAATAAGTACATTTAATGTCACTGAATCCAAGCCATTTAGTTCTCTCCTTATTTATGTTGATGCATTTTGGTAAGATTTGATTTTCTTTTGCAGTTTTTTTTTCACCTTGGTAGTAATTCTTTTGTTACATTAAAAAAAAAAATCAAAAACACTAGTTTCAAATGTTTAAAGATATTATCATTTGACCGATACTTTAGACAAAATCAAGTGTTAATTTGGTTATTTTGAAAATATTATATCTGGACTCCCTTTAAATTAATTGTTTGATTTTCTTATTATAAAGAGCAGTTGAATAAATGTCAAATTTATTAAAATTAATGTAAATAGAAGCAAATGAAATGTATTTTATCCTCTCCCTGAAAAACAGACGCTTCTTTCTTGGAATGTAATCTATACATTTTTATTTATTTTTTTGTCTTATATGCATTGTTTTTATACTCCTTTTTTGTTGTTGCTATAATTAAATACCTGTAATATTTTGTATTTACAACCTCCTTCTTGCTCTTTTTGGAATTGAATAAACACAAACTACACCAAACAGGTGTTTTATTTGGATTAAGTATATTTTGTATAAACTGTAATTTTTTGAGAATTGCTTTTGTAGTGATATATTTTGATGAGTGAACTTTTTACCATGATATGTTATGTTGACCTGCTCATTTTCTCACGTAATATAATATTCCAGTCACTCCTAAAGATTATGCTGTAGTTATGAATGCTGTCCCGTCTGGGTTAAAATGCTTAATAAAAATATCTACATGTCCTCAGCTTTCTCTACATTCACTGTATATTACTAATGCACCCTTTAAATAACAAAAATAAATAAAATAAATACTGTGCCATTGACTTTAGACCAGGTTTCATTGTCAATTAGTCAATGGCGCAGTCTTTTTCAGTTCCTCATAATAGCAGCGTGCCAACAACAACAACTGAAACTAGCACAACACACACATGTCTGGGGCCGCATTGTGCCGGGTGTGTGATAGTGACCATCGTCTCCAGCACTAATATATTGGATTATTCTATTATTGGTTTTTATTCAATTCTAACTTATTTAATTCATAAATATTTAATTAAAAAGTCATTTATTTTAACTCATTTAAAATATTACACTTGCAATTACTTTCTTCTACACAGATTTCATTGTGAAATTGATATATTTTGTACATTTTGTGGTTTACATGTCAAAACTTATTTTGTTTTTGGTCTGATTAAATTAAGGATTACGTCATGCCCAGCTTTCAACTGTTGAAAAAACTGTTTCACCATGTCTTATAAGGAATATTATTTAAATAATCTGCTACTTTTATTACCTAAATGTAGGATACAAAAAAGGAAAGTATGGGGGAAATAAGTTCAGCTGTAAACATTAGATTCTATTAAGTTATATAGTTAATTAGTTAAAGCATAAAAAACTTTATTTAACTTTACATAAGAGCTTATCAAACAACAATTCTTCTATCATTGTAACTGTAATTAACAAAATAATTATTGTTCAATAATTAAAATAATTATCAAACAATAATTATTTTGTTAATTACAGTTACAATGATTGAAGAACTCACTAATATGATTATTTATAAGTACTTATATAAAGTGTTACCCTCTCTTCTATAGACAAAATGACTGTTATACTGTACAAACTGTATTTTTATGCCCTACCCCTAAACTTACCCATCACATGAAACCTTCTACATTTTCAAAAAAATAAAAATAATAATAAAAAAATCAATAATAATAATAATAATAATAATAATAATAATAATAATAACAATTCACTTAGTATGATTTATAAGCTGTTTTCCTAATAGGGACCAAAAGAAAAGTCCCCACAAGGTTAAAAATGCCTTGTATTATTATCCCAGTGGGGACATTTGGTCCTCACAATGTATGGATTACCAGGCACACAAACACACACACACACACTTACAATCTTGAATGCATTCTATTTTGGCATAATTTGCCAAGAGCATAATAATTCATCAAAGAAACAAGATAAGATTTTGACAAAACAAAACAAGCGATTCATTCGTCATGAATTTGTGTGGGACAGGATTTTACTTTCATGTGACATCATTCATGTCTTAATCTTTTCCGTTTCATGAGAAAGTCAATGTCAAAACGTACCTTTAATGTCATTGAACTAAAGTCTATCTAAATTCTGCTGGAAATCTCACAAACACAATTTATTTTCTAGTATTTTTGACTGAAAGGGAGATTTGAGGTCGGTCTGTAATTAACTCATTTTCTAGGGTAAAGTTGTGTTGTTTTTAATGAGAGGCTTAACAGTTAGCTTGAAAGTTTTTGGGACATATCCTAATGACAATGATGGATTAATAATATTAAGGAGTGGATTTATGACTTCTGGAAGCATAAACCCTAACCCTAACCCAAATTTTTGCATATTTTGAAAATATTTCATCTGGACAGGATTTCTTCTTTAAAGTAACTGAGTTATAAAAAAAACTAAATAAAAATACAAAAAAATAACTGTAAACTTGTGATTTTGTGGAATCAAATTGTGGCTGTGTGTATTTCCCCTTTCTGACAAAACTTTACTGAAGCAACTTGCGCAAATGACATTCAATAAATAATAATAATTCAATAATTAAAAAAAAAAACCTGTGGAAGAGCTTCATATTTCCAATTTGATTACTTGTATGTAACTGTTACTGTAACAAGTGTCCCACCTCAAAAGTTTAAAACCAAATCAACTTAATTCTAATTCAAAACTCGGTTTCAGATGATTCACAAAGTCACCAACTGCCATCAATTAAAGTGAATATGAAAAGTATTGCAAAATATGAAATACACACCCATGAATCTGATGAAATGAAAGGGATAAACTGCCTATATAAAGACAGAGGCTGTCTGACTAAAACCACCAGAGATCAACAGGACAGGAACACCTGATACTCAACACAGGTATGATGGCATATGATCAAATCATCTATAATCTAAATCAATAAACACTTTCAGCAACTGTATTTAGATAATAAAATAGAAACATTTTGACCAGTATTTTTAACATCATGACGAGTGATTGACATTTCAGCACTTCATGAATAGAAAGCAATACTTAAGTTTAAAACCTGAACTCTTGTTATATCGTCCTAAACTTTATAACATATCATACTTGTGTTCTTTTATGTGTTTCTTAAAATGCATCATAAATGTATGAGCCATTAAAAAATGAATGTTACCCAATTAAAAGCATTAGATCAATGTTCAATTAGTTTTTTAATTGTTAGTTTTATTATTATTTTAGATTCCAATAGACTTTGCTTGGAAACGGCTTTTGAAATGTCTGGAAAAAACTGGATTCTCCTTGTCGCCGGCTCAAAGGGCTGGGTAAATTACAAACACCAGGTTTGTGTTTGTGTTTTTTTTTTCATTATTTTTAAGACTTATTGTTAATAAATTCCCCAAGGTGTGATGTGCTCAGTTTATAAATGATGACAGTAACTGAAATATTTGTCATTTGTGTTTCAGGCCAATGTGTGCCTTCATTATCAGATACTTAAGCATCAATCTGAGCCAATTCCTGATCAGCAGATTGTGGTGATGATGTATGATGACATCGCTAAAAATGTAAAGTGAGTAATTTCCCAAAGCTAAATTGGGTCAGGCCAATCACGTCATAGAGTAGGTGGGGCGGGCTTAACATAATGATGACAGAGTTGCGACGGTTCCCTGCTAACTGTTACTTGAAAACAAAGAAGAGCTGCTGCTGGAGAACAGTCTCTCGAATCAGCTTTGGACACGACTCTGGAGGATTTGGAGTTAAGTTTTTCTTTGAGAAAGAGCAAAGAATGGCACTTAAGTCATTCTTAAAAAAGGAAGATGTGTTCGTAGTTTTGCCGGCCAGATTCAAAAGTTGAATCTATCATCTAACGTTAGCTCCGCTGTTGGGAAAACGCTCTGGTTGGTTGAAGCGCTGTCCTATTGCGTGCAGAGGGAATTTGAAAGACAGCTGTTTATCCCGCCCCTCAGATTGAGGTCTATGGTGAGTGGCCAGGTCGTGTCTATGGTGAGTGTCTATGGTGAGTTGCCAGACCCAACATCTTGATGTAGGTCTGGCTTGCCAGGCTATGATAACATAGCATTTGCATGACTTTCCAAAAGAGGAAGAAAATAGAGATTGATTACGGAAGACAGAAGAGAGAAAGATGTCAAATCGACCATCATTTCCTCAGACATGCATTACAAACACCCTCATAACAGCATTTGCTAGCAATCTTTGCCAGATTTAATAATTCTAGAAACACGTCATCACAGAAAAGTGTGGATAAAATTGTTGGAGCTGACAGCATTTAACACTTTCCTTCTTCACTGCCTGCAGAAACCCATGTAATGGAACCATTCTCAGTGTAGTTGATGAGTCAAACGTGTACTCACATGTTCCAAAGGACTACACTGGAAAGGTAATATTTGTTTTGTTTTGACATAGTTTTGTGTTTATGTTTTTATTCCATATCTGAGCACAATTATAACTTTCAACAATAATGATTAATTATGACAATTATGATCTTATAGGATGTGACGCCAGAGAACTTCCTGGCTGCTCTTAGAGGGGATACGAGCACACACAAAAAAGTCATAGAAAGGTGTGTTTGTCTGTAAAGAAGAAACTTTCAATGATATCAATATGTCATGTTATTAATCATTAATAGTATTAACCCATTTGTGCCCAAATTTTTCTGAATGGTTTCATGCATATAATCCTGTTAATAGTGTCCTATGTGAACATGTTCTGCATTTATTTTCCCCAGGTTTTTTTTTTTCTTTCTTGAAAATCATATTTGAATGTGCGGCAACTATAGTTGCCGGTGGGCAAATATGTTGTATGCACCCCTTCAATGTAAAATATGAATAGGAGGAGAAATTTTGGCATTTATCTCAAAATAACTGCTTTCAACAGATCAATCTTTATTCATAAACAAATTTATTATGTATAAAAGTCGAAGAACATTTGATGCAGACCCAAAAAAACTGCATCTAGCTTATAATCTCTTGAATATGAAAACACAACAAACGCCATAACCATTGTGCGCTGTTCAGGGTCTTTTTGACCCACATTTCTGACTTTCATTCATGGGGATAACATGGATAATTTGACATGGTTAAGTGTTTTAAAAAGATTTTTGCCCATCTTTTGGAAAATGCAGTTCTAAAAGTAACAATTTATCACTTTAACCAGTAGATGGCTGCAGAGCACCACTATTTGCTATTTGCTTTTTGACTAACTGAAAGACATCTTTTCACAAGTTTTTCCAGTTGTACTCATATCTACATATAATGAAATCACAATTATAATAATAAAAGTTACTTTTTGTACTGAAAAAAAATCAGTTTTTCAGTAATGTTATATTATGATTAGAATCAAATTAATTTGATCAATGGACAAAATTCATCCTCAAAATCAGAAACAACACAGAACACACAGACAGAAATGAAGTGTAACACTTTAAATTTGTAGAATTATATGAAAAACAGATGTTTGAAATAAATGATAAACTCTAAAAACTCCAACTTTTCTCTTTGTAACATCCTGATCAGGCTTGATTCTAATCATAATGGAACATTATTGAAAAACTGATTTTTTTTTGTTCAGTACAAAAACTGCCAAACTTTGACAAAAAGTAACTTTTATTGTTATAATTGTGATTTCATTATATGTAGATATGAATCTAACTGGAACAACTTGTGAAAAGATGTCTTTTAGTTTGAAACTTTTAGTACTTTTAGAGTTCAGCAGCCATCTACTGGTTAAAGTGATTTATTTTATTTTTTTACTTTTAAAACAGCATTTTCCAAGATTTTGGGCAAAAGTCTTACAGTAAACCATGTCAAATTATCCATGTTATCCCCATGAATGAAAGTTAGAAATGTGGGTATTTTATAAGGCAAATTTTTTATTATTTTTTTTTTTCTTTTTGGAGAATTTTTCTTTTCTTTTTTTGAACATTTTGTGGAGTAAAAGTGTCCAAATGTAGAGTAAAAACATTAATAAACTGAGTAAAATTACATTTGTTTAAAATATATATATTGTTACAAAATAACATTTTGTTGCCTGGGGTCTCTCAGACCCCTAACAGCCTGACTGTAAACCGCAAACGAACAGCGCACTAGGGTTAAAGTTGTGGAACATAGTGCAGAACAAAGTGCAGCCATAACAGGGCATTGTGTATCAAAAAGTTAAATGAAAATAAATAAATACAAATAAATAGAATGAAGAAAAAATATATCTATATAGAGATGTCATTTAAAGGGTTAAGTTATGTTTATGCACTAAACAAGACCAATAAACTTGATTTATTAACCTATTAACACAGTAGGTATACCCCATTTTCCCATGATATATGTACTTACAAGGCATTTGCCCACCGGCAACTATAGTTGCCGCTTGGACTTTTGACTAAGTATACAAAAAACTAAAGATCTCTTGTAAGATTTGTTTTGTTTGGCTGATTCTAGAGACCTTTATGATTATGTAGATATATATATGTCAACAAAAAATACTTATTAGTAACATGAAAATGACCTTTCTTTGGGAGGGTTTGCCTTCGCTATGCTTCCTGGAAGTAGGGGTAGGAAGTTGACAGCCTCATGTGACAGGGAGGAAGTGAATACCTTTTTTTTTTTTCTTGAAATCCTTTATTTGGTTGTTTGCTTGCATTTCATTGAGAAATAAAACATGGACAACATCTAGAAAAATATTTACAAAAGGAAAATGACAACTATGTACTGCGGCAACTATAGTTGCCGGTGGGCTTAAATGGGTTAATACCTTCACTTTTGTGCAGTTAATTAAGGGCCAACCACTGAATGTGAGGAAGCAGCACAGGTGCTTAGAGATGTAGCGAATCTGAAATCATATCACACTCTCTCTCTCTCTCTCTCTCTCTCTCTCTCTCTCTCTCTCTCTCTCTCTCTCTCTCTCTCTCTCTCTCTCTCTCTCTCTCTCTCTCTCTCTCTCTCTCTCTCTCTATCTATCTCTCTCTCTTTCCAAAATCGCATATTCTTTTTACTATTTTTTAGTTTTTTTAATAATTACTTCATGACTGCTAAAAAATGATGTTCTATATAGTATTAGTGTGTATAGTATGAATGTAATCTGTACGTACTACATTCGCCATGTTGTCATTATCATGTGACCTACCAGCATCAGCTGCTAGCTTAACCCGAGAGATTTATGAATGGCCGCGATGTGACACAACTGACGCTAGCATGACATGTGATAAGGACAACAATGCAAATGTAGTATGTACGGATTATTACATTATACACACACTCATATAAAGAACATACTTTTTTAGCGGTCAAGAAGTAAATATTTATTCAAAAGTAAAATATTTCTACATGTGGATTTTTGGAAACAACTTTGCCTACAATTATCACCAGGGATGCTCTGTACAATGAAATAACTGTAACAGATCTGCCACTTCAGTGATTGGCCCTGTAATTGCTGCTTGCAGCTAATGTGAATTTGCAGCTAAAATGAAGTATACATTATTATTTTCATTTAATGCAGTGGACCCAATGACAACATCTACGTCTTCATGTCCGGTCTGGGACAAGAAGGCGCGTTTCCTTTTCCTGAGAAGGCAGTAAGTATAAAAAGATTCAAGAGATTATCAGAATGGACATGATATAGGCCGACGGTATATTTATAATGATGAGCCAAAAATATTATGATATAAAAATGCCAATTCTCTACTCTCAAGAGTGTAGCAATGTATGAAGCTCACAGCTCTCAAATAATTCACTTTTCAACCAAGCAGTTTTCTGTCGACCAACTTAAATATGAGCAAAATCTATGGGGAACATTTTCACCCTCATGCAAAACTCCCAATCACACAGATTCCAATAGGAAAGAAATTCTGCAAACCCAAAATTTCGAAGAAAAACAATAAATGTTAAAGAATCTTTTATCTGAACATGAAAAAATATTACGATAATACTAATCTGTATAGTTAAAAGCAAGAACTAGTATCGCATTTATAAGTGTATCTGTGGATACACAATTGACAAAACGTACAACAATTTTATTAAAAAAAATCAATTTATTATTATTTATTTATTTGCTTTTAATGGTTGTTTATAAGTGATCATCTCAAAAATGACTATTTACACAGAAGGAATGGTAATTTCAGGGAATAAAATGATTAATTCAAGAGTTTGCATGTTAATACACGGATAAGGACATAGGAACTGTTGTGTTTAATCTGAAAACCTGCTGACTTCTAGACCATTAATTCAGTGTGTTTTATGACAGCTTCATCCTGATAAACTCATTGGAACGCTCAAGAACATGCATAAAGAAAGAACATTTTCAAAGGTATGTATTCAGTAATGTTCACATGATTTTTATGTATTATAAACATGATATTATAATAATAATATATATATATATATATATATATATACAGTATATATATATATATATATATATATATATATATATATATATATATATACAGAATGCAGTTCAAATGTTTTTGTTTTCTATGTGAATATATAGTAAAGTGTAATTTATTCCTGTGAAATCAAAATTTATTCTATTCATCAAAGAATCATAAAAAAAAATGTACACAACTGTTTTCAATATTGATAATAATAATTAATGTTTTTTGAGCATCAAATCCGCATATTAGAATGAGAAAATAGAGATTTGCTGCCAAATGTGACAAATTTGACCCTCTTCCACCTACCTTACTTAACAAATCACAATCTTAAATTCAGACCTTTGTGATTCTTTTTCATACTCTTCTATTTCTAGCAGGTCCATCTTACCCTACAGTCACATTAGTAGGCCTACTACTTTCACAACTGATACTGCAAGCTTTTGAAAGGGTCAACAACAACCTGTAGTGATATAAAACTGCTCAAGTAAAGGGAATGATTATTTTTAAATATCTCACTATTTCCTCATCATGTATTTGTGCTGCAGATGGTGATATACATGGACAGCAGTTACTCTGCAACAATGTTCCAAGGACTTCCCAAGAATATAAAAGGTGCTATATGAAAACCACTACTAATGGTCCTGCCTTATTTGTAACTAGAGTCACACTAGTCTTTATTTGAAAGTTGAGTGTATAACCATAATCCATTTTCTGTCACCCAGTCTTTGCGTTGGCTTCATGTTCCAAAAATACCGAAATCACTCCCACTGATTACAATAAAGAGAGGGACGTCTTCCTCTCTGATAAATTCTCAAGGACTTGGTTGAAGTACCTTGACAAGGTATGTGTTTTCTGTCAGTGAACTTTAAACTGCAAATTGTATTTGAAGGTTAACATTCTGATCTCATTACAGGCACAAAGTAAACATGACAAATGTGTGTTTTTGTCTTTGTATTCACAGGCTGACTTTACTACAGAAACATTCCATGACCTGGTAAAGAAAAGACAATCTAAACACCTTAAACAAAATTCTGACTCTGCAAAGACTGATGAAGAACTCTGCCCCTGCGTGTTTGGAGACAGGGTATTAAAAATTCTAAAACTTTATACAATAAGAACTTAAGTTATTATTTTCATTATTTGAATATAACAGGATATGAACACGTATATACTGTATATATTCACAAGATCCATGAATGTTGTATTTTTTTCTAAATTGTTTTCTGTTCATTTTTTTCTGTAGAAAATCACTGACTGTTACCTCAGTGAATTTCTGCAACAATGAACTCCCTACAAGCTGTTCAACCCTTGTTCAAGAAAACATCCTGCTGAGGCTCAAGCAAATGACCAGAGTAATTAAGAGTATTCTGATGACCTTTTGTACTAGTTTCTTGTTTCAGACTTATAGCTTTATGATTAAAATTAAATTGATTGCAAAATAGCATACACTATTATTTAAAGGTTTCTGGTTTGTTTTCTTATGTACACCAAGGCTGCATTTGTTTGATCAAAAATAGAGTCTAAAAAGTAATATTGTGAAATGTTGTACCAAAAAAAACAAACAATAAAACTGGTAAGAAGTTTAAAAATCCAGTGATTGTGTGTGTTATTTTATGTATGTGAATGGTTTTGACAGCTTCTTTAATTCTACATGGTCTTACGGTGCAAACGGCTGAAAGAATGGTTCGTCAAAAGGATGAAGACTTCACCTTCTAATTTGCTTATTTAAGTTTCACTCCTTACAAACAGATGCAGAAAAATCATGCAAGAAAATCACACAAAGTGCACGCATGTAGATAGAAGTGATTTCACAAGTTCACACTTACATACAATTTGAGGAGATAAAGTTTAATGCGTATTTGGCGTGCTGTCCAGAGGGCTCCAAACTCGGAGTTCGGCCCGAACCCAGAGTACTCCCGCCGTATGTAAGTGTTTAGGACTAGAAGTGTAGAGGGGATGCTGCAAAACTGTCAATGGATTGAGGTGAGACTGCTGAGTGTATATGTACCTCTTACCATTGATTGCTGAGTGCTCTCCACTTGTGTTAATTATCTGAACGTGCTCCTCCCGAACTTTGTTAATAAAACCTCATTTATTGGACTGGCCTGTACAGATTTCAGACCTGAACTTCACTGAACACATTTGGGATGGTTATTTATATGCATGGATTTGAAATTTGTGGTGTTTAGCACTTTTGCACAAGAGACTTTAAATATGCTGCATATTGACACATAATGTCTTGCTAACAGTGATTTTATGTTGCTGAAATTACTTGTTCACCATTAGAACATCTATAAACCTAATTACAGCAGAATTCCTGAAAGACGCAAGCTCTAAACAACAACATGAAGGGCCCTATTTTAACAATCTGAAACGCAAGTATCAAGCGCGAAACGCAAGTAACTTTGTGGACGGGTCTTGGTTGCTATTATACCGGCGGGATAAATGACTCTTGCGCCCGACGCAAATCTAAAATGGGTTTGTTTGAAGTAGCTTCATTATTCATAGGTGTGGTTTGGGCGTAACGTGAAATAAACCAATCAGAGCGTCATCTCACATTCCCTTTAAGAGCAGGCCGGATTGCTATTATAACGGCGGATTTGCCAGACGCACGCCAGGAGCGGTTCACAGCCGAGGAGACCGACGTTCTCGTCAGGGCCGTAAAACACAGAGAAGTGACATTGGGGATGGACAAACCCACCCAAATTAGCTTTGGTTAAACAGGCGTATAATAATTTGGGTAAATGTGCAAGCTAGATTTATGCCTATTTTTTCACATCGTCATGGAAACAACAATAATTTCCCTTGTGTGTTAATATTTTTCCTTGTAATAAAGTATGGTTTTCTAAAAAAGAGAACTGTTGCGTCTGTGTGTAGATGAGATAAGCAAAGTGTATGCGCGTTGTGCACACGCTACATTGATTATGTCCAAGCAAGCGCCCTTAAAATAGCATATGAATAGCATGCGCCACTGACTTTAGACTAGGTTTTTCCTGGTCAGTGGCGGAATTGTTTTCTAAACCTGCAAAATAGCACCAGGGAACGTTTGCGCCGGAACACGCCTCCTCTTTGCGCTGAACCGCCCCCGGGAGCGCAAATGCTTTTCCTAGTTTACCGACGTGGGTCTGTGGAGGGAAAAGTCTGCTGTGCGTGGGTGCAAAATAGGAATGATACATGCGTCGGTGTACAAAGTCAATTGCGCTGGGTGCCAGATAGGGCCCGAAGTCTTTTACACCTGTTATAAACCACAAAGCAACTTTTGTCATAAATATATCATAACAGATATAAATTGTATAAGATACATGAATTATCTCAAATATTATCCTTTCGAAGAGATACAGTACTAGTGTTGTCACAATACCAAAATTATGACTTACCAGACGATACCAGACCAAAATACCTCGATACCGATACTGAATCGATACCACAAAAAAAAAAAAAAAAAAAAAAAAAACAGTAAAAGTAATTAAAAATATGACAGAACTTACAAATCATTGTTTTATAAATTAATTTTAAAAAGCTAAAAACTCACATGACCAGCATGTTCCTGCCATTCCCTCCCCTTTATTAAAACTAATAATAATTGCATGTCAGTGTGAACGTCCTTACCGAGATGTTTGCAACAATCACAGTATTATTAATC
Organism: Scardinius erythrophthalmus; assembly: GCF_964197995.2. NCBI lineage: Eukaryota > Metazoa > Chordata > Actinopteri > Cypriniformes > Leuciscidae > Scardinius > Scardinius erythrophthalmus. The sequence goes on along the minus strand of NC_138226.1, from coordinate 5,785,688 downwards.
ATGCTAACATTTACAAACCTTTCACAACTCTGAACAGGTTGGGATGACCAAAATCTTATTTCATGATATGAGTCATTTAATATTTTTTAAATGTAATTTTATAATTATAATATAGATATTTAATTTAATTGTATCTTTGTTATTAAAAATAAGCAAAAAAGCTAATTATAAACAATATGACAAATACTAGGCTATAAGAGATAAATAAAATAAACAGTGCTTAATTTATTTTTTGAAAGCTAAATAGACCTTCTGTAGCTGAAAAAATAAGATCTTCACCCTATAAATTAACTATAGACTGATTCTTAATAAATAGATTACATTTATTCAGTCAAGCACTGGGTGACTGTCTATTTTCTTTTGTTGTTGGATTAACATTAATCACACAGAATATTACGCTGCCGGTCCGGTGTAGCAGTCGATTTTGTTCCCTACTGGAATTCCTGTTCCCCCTGAACGATCCGTGTCTGCTGACATCGCATGCGTCAAAGCCTTAAAGGGATAGTTCACCCAAAAAGGAAAAGTCTGTCAGTAATCACTCACCCTCATGTTGTTCCAAACCCGTAAGACCTACGTTCATCTTCGTAACACAAATTAAGATATTTTTGATTAAATCTGAGAGTTGTCTCACTCCTCCATAGGCTTCTAAGGGACTGAAACTTGCTGGCCCAGAAAATGTATTAAAGACATCGTTAATATAGTCCAAGTGACTCCAGTGGCTCAATCTTAAGTTTATAAACCGTCGAGAATACGTGCAACACAGACGCGCTACGCTTAAACACTACGCGAAAAGATCCAAGGCCCAGAGAGAAGGAAATGAAAAGTGGAATAAAGTCGTTATTTTTGTTTGTTTTTGCGCACAAAAAGTATTCTCGTCGGTTAGGGTTAGGGTTAGGGTCACACTGCAAACGTGATAGAGCATAACCTTTTAAGGCCACTCAGCGAACATTTCATTTCCAAATGGTGTGATATGTACAACAACCAACACAATACAACATTGCCTGATTCACGTTCACCTCCTTATAAGTTCATGACAAGGCAAGACAAGTTTATTTATATAGCACATTTCATACACTGTGGCAATTCAAAGTGCTTTACACAGAAAGGAATTAAAAAGCAAGGAAAATTAAAACAGTTATAAAAGAAATTAAGAGATAAATGATACAATTATAAAAATGAAATGAAAGAGTAAAAAAGATGATACAGTAGATAAACTTCTCATCTGGCAAAACACCAGTGTATCATATTTTTCACAACTCTTAGTTTTACTCTGAGATTTCACTGTGTCTGTGGTGTTCTCTTGGCACGCCTAAGAAATCTATTGGAGGTCTCCGATGGACCCGATTTTTCCTTAAAATCGGACAGGAGGAGCTGTAGGACTGACTCGTGGGGTAACCTCAGATTCACTGCCCCATCAGTCCGCACCACAAAGATTTGTTCGGAAGCTCTAGGAATGGAATGGATCCAGTCCGCACCCCACAGAACCTTGAGTGTAATTACTCGTCAAACTCACTACTCCACCACAGACCCACGTCATCAGCATGGTTTCATCTCTCTTACACAATTCTCAGTGCCATTTCACTTCAGTTTAGAATCAAAAGGAGGAAGCAAAAATAAAATACAGTGTAATCAGTTGTATGTGAGTGCCACTGTATCATTCAGTAAATACACCTGCAGCTAAACAGAAGTGTTTTGAGTCTGGATTTGAATGTGACTGTAGGAGCACATCTGACCTCTTCTGGAAGCTGGTTCCAGCTGCGGCTGGTATAGTAGCTAAAAGGACTTACCGTATTTTCCCGACTATAAGTCGCACTTTTTTTCATAGTTTGGCTGGTCCTGCGACTTATAGTCAGGTGCGACTTGTATATCAAAATTAATTCAGACTGAGATGAACCAAGAGAAAACATTACCGTCTACAGCCGCGAGAGGGCGCTCTAGTTAGCGGAGTTATTCAGAAGCGACACCATATGAAGAAAATTCAATGGATTCAGTGATGTGGAATGAGATCGCGGGGGCTTGATGAACTTGTTTACTGGTAACTTGCTTGTTGGACTCACTGGCTTATGTTAATTTAGCCTATTCAGCCTCCCAGATATATGTTCTTTATGCTATTGTGTGTAGCTGAATAACTGTTAATGTGTTGCGTTAACATACCGGACACCTTCTCAGCCTGTTGTTCTGTGTGCTACTGTGTAGTTGAATAACTTGCCTTTCCAGATTAAATGTCTGTTCTTGGTCTTGGATTTTGTGAAATAAATTTCTAAATAAATGCGACTTATACTCCAGTGCGACTTATATATGTTTTTTTCCTCTTCATAACGCATTTTTTGACTGATGCGACTTATACTCCGGAGCGACTTATAGTCCGGAAAATACGGTAACTTGCTTTGAGTGAACCCTTGGTATTTCTAGCTGATGTGATCCAAATGATCTGAGTGATCTGTTGGGTTTATATTCAGTGAGCATATCTGCAATGTATTGAGGTTCTAGGCCATTGAATGATTTATATACCAGTATTAATACTTTAAAATCAATCCTAAATGTAACTGGGAGCCAATGTAATGACCTGAGGACTGGTGTGATATGTTCATTTTTCCTGGTTCTGCTCAGAATCCTGGCAGCTTCAGCTGTTTAAGTTCAGACTCACAGCCTCACTTTCATACCTGTCATGGTACTGCTCTGAATAAGGGCTGCGTCCGAAAACTTAAAAATGCTGCCTTCAAAAATCGATCAGATGAAGTTACCTCATAGAGACAGGAAGTGAAGCTGACATTGGATTCGAACGTGTCTTGAGGACTTCCTACTGTGGAATGCGTCCTCCGAAGGCAGCATTTTTTGTAAGTTTTCGGACACAGCCCTTATTCAGGGCAGCACAGGGCATCAAGGCCCGTCCGAATCCAATGTCAGCTTCACTTCCTGTCTCCTGAGACTGATGTTTGAAGGCATTATAGATATATCCTTCACTGCCTTTAATATCTCACAATCGCGTTCCATTTAGTGAAGAGTTGAGCTAGAAAAATAAAGATGGCGTCTGAAAGTTGGACAGTTTGTGTGTAAATGTAAATTTTTGACCAACGTTTTCCACTTCTGATATCATTTCTAACGAGCAAGTAGTCATTAGTATTGTAGTAATTAATATATGCTTAGTTATCACCAAAACTCTCTTTATTTTTCTGCAGATCTGTCGTCTTAGAGCTTCAGTGGCACATTCAGAACCTGACTGCCCTTCTTGCCCTGAAGGTGAAAAAATGACAGATTCACAGTCCTTAGACGTTTAGGTGAGGGCTTTACTACATGTCGGCGGAGTACTGCTGAAATTCACTGTCATTTTCTCAGAGATTTTTCAGTGCTCCAAGACATCCCTGCTCAACTTCAGCTGCACTGCACAAATCAACATGCTGAGACTGTAGGATGGCATTTGCTGGTTTTAAAATGGCGAGAAAATGTATCAGAAATTTGCCAAGCTTCTTTTGCAAGATCAACTAATGCATTGTCATCATTGGAAACCTTAAAATTAACGTTAAGAATGACTTCCTCACTATCCACAACACATTTTGTGACTTCATAATGAGTTGTCCAACGGATTTCCAACAGTCTCTTGAGATACGGGCAACTGTATCTCTGAGAGACAAAATGATGCCTGAAAAAAAATGCAGGGAGCCTGACAAGTCAAAGAATCTTTTGGCACAAGGTTCACTTTGAATTGCATGTATGACAGTGAGGTGAAGCTGGTGGTTATAGCAGTGGATGTAGGGGATATTCCTGCCCAACCTTTGTTGTAATAAAGCCTGAACACCAGCTCGCACCCCACTCATCACTGATGCTCCATCATAACACTGGCTCATTATATTATCAGCACTGTATGCACAGTAGTGATGTAATCTGCAGGAGTTCTAACAAGCCAATGAGATGTTCCTCTGGCACACCATTGCACACAAAACGAATTATACAGACACATTTTAAGTGTTGCACCGATCCCTTGTGCCATCACTTTTTAAACAGAATGCAGCTGAATCAGCAGTGTCATAGTTTTATTTTATTTTTTCAGAACCATGAATGCCAAAATTTCAATCACTTCTGGATGGTTTTGGAAGTGTACTTTGCATTTTGTGGGATACTGATGTAATGTGAGCCAGGTATTTATCTTTTTCCAACGTGTATTTAAACAACTTGGCAAAAAGCCCAGCAGCTATGCAATCTTCCTCACTGTTACATGTTTCACAATCTCCACGTAGTGATTTTTTTAATAATAATAATAATAATAATAATAATAATTATATATATATATATATTATTTATTTATTTATTAAAAAAATAATAATTGTTGCCAAATGTGACAAATGTTACCCTCTTCCACAATCCTTACTTAACAAAGCCCAATCTTAAATTCAGACCTTGTGATTCTTTTTCATACTCTTCTATTTCTACCAGGTCCATCTTACCCTACAGTCACATTAGTAGGCCGACTACTTTCACAGCTGCTACTGAAATCTTTTGAAAGGGGCAACAACAACCTGTAGTGATATAAAACCGCTTAAGTAAAGGGAATGAAGGAGTCGTTTTCGCTGTAAGGTATCTGTATTATTTACTCAAGTAGCCCATGGTTTTCAGGGACTCTTTTCACCTCTCTAAAATATTCACATTGGTTCTAGTGTTACACTTGTGTCGTAGGTCAACCAGTGCATATACAGAGCATTTGTACGCTGCATACAGTAAACATGCTGCATTCTGTAGATAGTAAGGATGGTTTTCAAAGATTCTTTTGTGAATACTGCCTTCACGTGAAATCTGAATGATCATAAATATCAGCATCCTGGTAGAAATTGGACATGAAAGCCCTCTCAAGTTGTATTGACCACTGGGAAAAAGAGATCATTTTGATACCCGAGATGGATGGGTCATAAACTTCAACCAGCGATCAGTTAAACTTTAACTGATCGCTGCTGTCACTGTGACTGCTATTCTGTATTAGTTTTCTCCACAACAGCTGCATCGTCATGTCTTGTTGTTAAAGTAGTGCATATTATTTACATATATGAATAATCATTTGAAGTAGGCATTGTGTGTTTTATACACAGTGAAAATAGCCTGTATTTGACCCGAAAATCCATCAGCAAGCTGGTCAGTGTTTGTCAATGACTGGGCCGCTAAATATCATTTTGGTTTTAATAAGATCTTCCCAATAAATAGGCAAGAATAAACCAATAGTCACTGTGAGTCGCTTCATCTTACCCACAATTCTCTGATTGACAGCAGCAAAGCAAACCATCTACAGTCACAGCAGTGTGTTGTTGTTCTAAGTTTGACACTAGAGGGTGCTGTGACTTTTTTTTTTTTTTTTTAACAAAATTGATTTGTGTGGAATACTATGTAGTTTGGGATATTTGCTGGATTTAGGACAGTCTCATAATATTAGCTGTTTTTTATAGTCAGTATTTCAGTAAATTCTCAACCTTTATTAGAAAAGTAATGATTCAGAAAAGAGCTGTGACTCATTTTTCAATCCATTAGTTGAGAATCATTTTGAAAACGATGAGTCTCTACAAAAATAGAGTTTCTACTTGTGTTCAGTTTTGTCTTTGTTTCTCTCACTTCATCTCACTGTGTAGTGGTGTCATCTGTACACATTCTGTTTTTAATGTGTAATGTGTTTTTTTAAGTTTAACGCTTCCCAGACAGCAACATAGTGTCGGCCCAGATCCGGCCCACATCTGGTACGTGTGTAAATTTCACAATTAAATACAAAGAAACAGCGAGTAACACACTGAATTACACATTACATTTTGAAGTAGAAAGACTGAAATAGCATTTTCTAGTAAAATGTTCTCCAACAATATTTGTTTTATTTATAATTATTTTAGATTTATTTATTTTTTATTTTTATTTGTGCAGTGTACATCAATTCTCTAATTATTTTAGAATTTTGTTCTTGGCTGGAGACAGCAGCACACTTCAGTGCATTTAGATGTATAAACCTGAGTGTGTGTGACACTGATGAATGCAACTCTGCACTTTACAAAGTCTCTGGGCCTCTTCTACTCAAAACTATAAACATCATAGACTACAAGAATACAGGCTACAACAGACTGCAGGTGTCAGTAAAAACACGTTTGTGATGTGTAAAATCACTGCTGTGAACTACAGGGCACAAGGATCATTAAGCCCATGTGCAAAAATCTATCCGTTCCGACCTAAACATAACCCTCACAGAAACCTGTGCAAAACACTAGATTTGTGATTCGACAGATTTATATGGGTTTCCCACATTAGTGAGGACATTATTGAATAGCGAGGACATATTGGACCTCATAAGTAACAAACACAGTGGTATTCCTATCATTATGTGACATTCCATAGATGTAATGATTGTTATACTGTAAAAACTGTGTATTCTGTCCCCTACCCCTAAACTTACCCCTAAACCTACCCATCACAGAAAATGTCTACATTTTTACAATTTTAATAAAACTTCAATTGCTTTGTTTTTATACCAGTTTTACAAACAAGGATGTCCCCAAAGGGAGGTTTTTGAGTTTTTTTTTTCAGGGTTTGCTTACATCTGGGTACAAACTTGTCCCCAAAACATGGTTAAGTACACACTTAATTAAAGGTTAAGTTAAAGTTAAAGTTAAAGGTTCAGAAGAGATCTCATCAACATCACACTCTGTGCTCAGATTTTTCTCCTTAGCTACCCTAGTGAAAAAAAAATAGTATACTTAAGCACAATTTATTCGTATGTACTTTAGTATAACTAAATGTATTTATGGCATAAATTATACTTAAATACTTAAAATCTGTTAAATTCGAAAAACTAATTTTGTACTAAATGCATTTTAGTTGTCCAAAAGCTATGCTGAAGTTCAACTGAAGTTGTATGTATACTTGTTTGTGCTAAAGTGGAACTATTCCAAATATACTTAAGTACACTTTAAATAACTACTCTTGTATTTAAGTTTTGAAATGTCGAAATTTAATCAGCAAAAACTTCAAATGTATTTTGGTGACATTACAATTGCAATTCAATTACACTGTAAGAGTGTTGAACATACATTAATATTATACTGACAACAACGGAGATTATACTATCCTTTACTTTTAGTGAATTTAAAACACATTCCAATGGAATTCCAAGTAAACTTGGAGTGTATGACATCGTTATTGTGTGCTTCAAATACAATAAAGTAATCTTTAAAAAATAATGGCACACCTTAAGAATTTGCCATTACTGACACCACCAGTATACCAGTAACTCACTTATCTAGACAACATCAGTGAAACAATGGAAACAGATATATGTACATTGAATGTACACTGAAAAAAATGATTCATTGACTAGTTGAATTTACAAAAAAGAATTATGTTAATTGGATCCACATAATTGATTTTAGCTACATTTAAACAAATGCATTACGTTGAACTAAGTTCAGCTTAATGCATTTGTTTAAATGTAGCTAAAATCAATTGTGTGGAACCACTTATGATACATTTTTTTTTAGTAAATTCAATGATTTCAGTAAATTCATTGAATTTACTAAATGTTTTTATCGTAAGTGGTTCCACACAATTGATTTTAGCTACATTTTAACAAATGCATTAAAGGGGTGGTTCGGGATTTTTGACATCGGACCTCATTTTTAAGTCAGCCTGGTTGTTATTCATCAGTGGAGACATTTTTTTTTAAAAATTATCCAGTCCTTATATTTGGATAGTTAGCCGATTCTAGGCTAGCGCGAGTCAACGGTAGATGCGTTAGCCAGCCATTGAAAATCGTTTTACCCACTCCACAGTGCACCAAACGCAAATCAATTATAACACTAGACTATTGATGCAAATGTCCGTTGAGAGAATAATGTTAGAAATCAAACTTACCTTTCATCACATTGCATTCGTTATAATTTGTTCCATGTAATCATAAGCCTTGTCTACAGCAGCAGCGGAATGATATTGATTACCTAGGCAACCGAGTGAGCCGGTACATACATGTACTACACACACTGTAGTGCGCTTCTGTTCTGTGCTTACTTTTTGCCGCATTACTAACCGGGGGAAAGTAAAATTCCGCAGCTGCTGAGAAATTAGTTCTTTTGGGATCATTGCATCATTTAGCTTCAAAGGTAAGTTTGATTTCTAACATTATTCTCTCAACGGACATTTGCATCGATAGTCTAGTGTTATAATTGATTTGCGTTTGGTGCACTGTGGAGTGGGTAAAACGGTTTTCAATGGCTGGCTAACGCATCTACCATTGACTCGCACTAGCCTAGCATCGGCTAACTATCCAAATAAAAGGACTGGATAATTTTTTTTTTAAAAATGTCTCCACTGATGAATAACAACCAGGCTGACTTAAAAATGAGGTCCGATGTCAAAAAATCCGAAACCACCCCTTTAAGTTGAACTTAGGCTATGCCAAGCTGCTTTGCAAACCATTCAAAATTATGAAAAGTGCTATAGAAATACATTTGAATTGAAATAAACCACATTATTGAAAAGGTAAAGGTCATAAATATAAAACTTACTTCATGATTATGAATTACTATTTTTTGAAACTCAAAACACATTTCCTGTAAACTTTTATATTGTTATACTCAACAAGTAGAACTGAAATACAGTTCATTGTGTTGTACATTTAATCATAACAGGTCAACAGAGGATTAAATAAATTAATTTAATTTAATTAATTAAAATTTATTTGCAAATTGCTCATTGTTATATTTGTGCTGTAGGCAAAAGTTTTGTTTGGAAATTCTGCCCTTACAGCACCTGTTAGCAGAAACAAACTAGATGTTTCAGTTCATGCCTCACTTTGTGTTTGGTTCTCTAGTGAAAAAAACTGTACCAAAATGTATTTAAAATACATTTATGTTATACTAAGTATACTACAAATTCATTAACATATTTACTGACATTGAGATGATTAAACATTGTTTGGGTTATTTCTTTATTGAACAATGCATTTTTCTTAATATTGAGCCTAAAATGTGTTTAATATCACAATTGCTAAGGATATGATCTCTGCATAATATTAATCTTAGTCTTTAAACGGGAGATATTTAAAGTGTACCTACAGCATACTTGCATTAGTTACACTTTAGCACAATCAAATATACTTCAGTATATCTTTAGTTGGACATCAGCACTATTTCTGGATAACTAAAGTACATACAAATTTAGTTGTTCCAAATTAGCAGACTTTGAGTATATCCAGTATACCAAAAGTACAATTGCAGGGTATTTATATTAACTACATGAAAATGTATTTGTAGTATATTAAGCATAAAAGTATTTCAAATACATTTTAGTATATTTATTTTTCACTAGGGGTTGTTGAGATCTCCTGAATATTTAGAGAAAAATTTGAGACTACCAGATTCTATGGTTCTCAAAGTCCATTCTCATTTTGGACTCCTTTTTCTCAGAGCTTTCTCGTGTCTCAGTTGTGCCTTCTTTTATTTCTCCTTAGGAATTTTAGGAGAAACATCTGAGACACTGTTGATAATAAGATGAGAGATATTTGAGAATCACAACTAAGTCTCATGAGCTTAATTGCTTTTGTAATTATATATTTTGGTGAGCGAACGTTTTAACCATGATAAACTTATGTTGACCTGCTCTGTATTTCTCTCGTAATATACAGTGCCGATTTAGCAGGTTTTCCCACTTACAAAGCATGTAGAAGTCTGTAATTTTTATCATAGGTACTCTTCAACTGTGAGTGACGGAATCTAAAACAAAAATCCAGAACATCACATTGTATGATTTTTAAATCATTAATTTGCATTTTATTGCATGACATAAGTATTTGATCACCTACCAACCAGTAAGAATTCCGGCTCTCACAGACCTGTTAGTTTTTCTTTAAGAAGCCCTCCTGTTCTCCACTCATTACCTGTATTAACTGCATCTGTTTGAACTCGTTACCTGTATAAAAGACACCTATCCACACACTCAATCAAACAGACTCCAACCCCAAGAACACCATCCCAACGGTGAAGCATGGAGGTGGAAACATCATTCTTTGGGGATGCTTCTCTGCAAAGGGGACAGGACGACTGCACCGTATTGAGGGGAAGATGGATGGGGCCATGTATCGCAAGATCTTGGCCAACAACCTCCTTCCCTCAGTAAGAGCATTGAAGATGGGTCGTAGCTGGGTCTTCCAGCATGACAACGACCCGAAACACACAGCCAGGGCAACTAAGGAGTGGCTCCGTAAGAAGCATCTCAAGGTCCTGGAGTGGCCTAGCCAGTCTGCAGACCTGAACCCAATAGAAAATCTTTGGAGGGATTCTGTATTGCCCAGTGACAGCCCCGAAACCTGAAGGATCTGGAGAAGATCTGTATGGAGGAGTGGGCCAAAATCCCTGCTGCAGTGTGTGCAAACCTGGTCAAGACTGCAGGAAAAAGGTTTCTGTACCAAATATTAAGTTCTGCTTTTCTGGTGTATTAAATGCTTATGTCATGCAATAAAATGCTAATTAATTACTGTACTTAAAAATCATACAATGTGATTTTCTGGATTTTTGTTTTAGATTCCGTCACTCACAGTTGAAGAGTACCTATGATAAAAATTACAGACTTCTACATGCTTTGTAAGTGGGAAAACCTGAAAAATCGGCAGTGTATCAAATACTTGTTCTCCCCACTGTAATATCCCAGTCACTCCTAAAATTATGCTGTATTTGAATGCTGTCCTATCTTGGTTAAAATACTTCATAAAAATATTAAGCTCTCTCTACATTCACTGGATCTTGCTTATTCTATAGTCAATTCTGTTTCTCTTTACCCCATTATGAACAATAATCAATGTGTTTTGAGCTTTGTTTTAATAGGAGGATATTGTCTACTAATACGACTACTAATATATTGTATTACATTATTATTACTATTGTTTTAGAATGACAGTGATGGTCTGATGTGGAATTAAATGTAAAAACTAACATAATTGTTAGTCATATAGTTGAGTCACAGTTGGTTCTGTCTTGGATTTGGACCTGTTATCGTTACTTCTAGGTCTTCCGTGTAAATTAATCTCCAATAAACATGCTAGATGACTTTTTTACTTAGGAAAAATATTTTGATGTCTTGTTATTTATTAGAAATAAATCACCCTCTCTAAAAGGCTGGCATAAACTTTTAAGATTATTCCTTTGGAGCTCCTGATTCACTCCTCAACAGATTTATTTATTTTATATCACATTTGGACCCCATTTCTTATTGTTGATATATGTATTTATTTTGTGTTGTCATACTTGATGCTGTTATCATTAATTTCCCCCTTTACTATGTATTGGGCTATGTTTGATTGTTATTATGTTTTAATGTTTTAATAAATCTATGGTTTTATATATTTATATACCGGATATGGGGATGTTCCCAGAACTAAAAGTTCCAAATTGTGTAACTGAAACCAGTGAGTTTGTGCAATCAAAACGGCTGTTTTCAGTATCTCAGTATCTATCTACAGTTTAATTTTTTCTTGGGAGGTACATGACTGTACAGTCATGTATGACACACTGTACTGTGGCAAATTTTGCAGATTTCCAATGAAACTTCACTGAAGCAGCCCACATAAATACCTTTCATTTTGAAGTGAGAAAACTAACGTCAAAGAAAACCTATGGATGAACTTCATGACGCCTCATCTATCTTTAACTTTATATATTATTTATCTATATATTATCTATCTTTTAACTTTTTCAGATTTATTTATTTTGGTATTACTAATGATAAACTGTCAAAATGCTTAGTCCTAACCACAAAAGAATCATCCAAAATCTCAAAAAAAAAAAACATATATTTTATATATACAGTGTATATATATATATATATATATATATATATATATATATATACACCTAAAGGATTATTAGGAACACCATACTAATACTGTGTTTGACCCTCTTTCGCCTTCAGAACTGCCTTAATTCTACGTGGCATTGATTCAACAAGGTGCTGAAAGCATTCTTTAGAAATGTTGACCCATATTGATAGGATAGCATCTTGCAGTTGATGGAGATTTGTGGGATGCACATCCAGGGCACGAAGCTCCCGTTCCACCACATCCCAAAGATGCTCTATTGGGTTGAGATCTGGTGACTGTGGGGGCCATTTTAGTACAGTGAACTCATTGTCATGTTCAAGAAACCAATTTGAAATGATTCAAGCTTTGTGACATGGTGCATTATCCTGCTGGAAGTAGCCATCAGAGGATGGGTACATGGTGGTTATAAAGGGATGGACATGGTCAGAAACAATGCTCAGGTAGGCCGTGGCATTTAAACGATGCCCAATTGGCACTAAGGGGCCTAAAGTGTGCCAAGAAAACATCCCCCACACCATTACACCACCACCACCAGCCTGCACAGTGGTAACAAGGCATGATGGATCCATGTTCTCATTCTGTTTACGCCAAATTCTGACTCTACCATCTGAAAGTCTCAACAGACTCATCAGACCAGGCAACATTTTTCCAGTCTTCAACTGTCCAATTTTGGTGAGCTCGTGCAAATTGTAGCCTCTTTTTCCTATTTGTAGTGGAGATGAGTGGTACCCGGTGGGGTCTTCTGCTGTTGTTGTCCATCCGCCTCAAGGTTGTGCGTGTTGTGGCTTCACAAATGCTTTTCTGCATACCTCGGTTGTAACGAGTGGTTATTTCAGTCAAAGTTGCTCTTCTATCAGCTTGAATCAGTCGGCCCATTCTCCTCTGACCTCTAGCATCAACAAGGCATTTTCGCCCACAGGACTGCCGCATACTGGATGTTTTCCCTTTTCACACCATTCTTTGTAAACCCTAGAAATGGTTGTGCGTGAAAATCGCAGTAACTGAGCAGATTGTGAAATACTCAGACCGGCCCGCCTGGCACCAACAACCATGCCACGCTCAAAATTGCTTAAATCACCTTTATTTCCCATTCTGATATTAAGTTTGGAGTTCAGGAGTTTGTCTTAACCAGGACCACACCCCTAAATGCATTGAAACAACTGCCATGTGATTGGTTGATTAGATAATTGCATTAATGAGAAATTGAACAGGTGTTCCTAATAATCCTTTAGGTTATTATATATAAATATATATTAGGGGTGTAACGGTTCACAAAATTCACGGTTCGGTTCGATACGATACACTTGTGTCACGGTTTGGTTCGGTACGGTTCGGTACGTTTTTGATACAGCAAAAAGAAAGAAATGCCAGAGAAATTTTCTTTATTTAATTTTTTTTTATTTTTTTTATTAAAACTAACATCATAAAGTTTTTTTTATTTTATTTTTTTTTATTACTTTGAGCAATTCTGGAGCTATGATTGACTAGGAGCATATAAAACAAACAGCTCCTTGGAAAAAATGAAATGTAATATTGTAATAGGCTAGTTATAAACAGGTTTATTTTAGTTCACATATCCATAGTGAATGTTGCTGATCTGTGGACAAGTTCATTCAAGGCACAATGTTTCTTCCTGGTTTCCACGTCAGCGCTGTTTGATCCGTTAATAACTGAGAAATGTAAATGTTTATTCTGTGGAGAATTCAAATGCTTTCTTTACCGGATCTCTTTAGCGCTGTGTAAGTAACAGTGTCGCTTGATCATGATCGGCTCGCGCTCAGACAATATGCTCGCGCTGCACTGGTCCAAACTGATAAACGGTCCTTCAATCACGCAATAATGAGCAGTTTCGTTCCGTTTGCATTACGTTTGCCATTTGATGTTGGACAATGTTATGGTCGCGCCGGCATCTCTTACATTATGAGCGCGCTTGCCACGCGCCTACATTTGAAATAAGCAAATTTTGGTCGGCAGGAAAAATGGTACAACGAACCGTTCGGTTTGAAAATGCGTACCGAAAACCGAACCGAAAGGCAAAATGCGTACCGAAAACCGAAACCGAAAGCCTCGTACCGAACGGTTCGGTGGGTACATTGCATAGAATTCTGTTGTCTTTATATACAGATAGTTATATATTTTATAACTTACTCTTAACCCACATCCTAAGCCATCACAGAAAACCTTCAGCATTTTTACCATTCTAAAAAAAACTTTAATTACTTTCTTCTTCTTTTTTTACTGGTTTTACAAACAAGAACATCCCCAAACAGGCACGTGCACAGGTAGGGCTCAACCTGTGCAGAGCACATGCCCTTTTTGCCCTTACACTCGAAGTGCCCTTTTTTTGGTGGTGTTTATTTATTTTAGTTTTTTATTAATGCTATTGGTCACCCTTTACGTCTGTCTGCCTGTTTTAGAAATATTTAGCCAATGAAAGTTCTTAAAACGAGCTTGTGTAAATCTTATTCGATCCTCAAGCTATCAGTAAGCTGATAACTCCGTCCCCTCTATTCACTGAATCAACTGAAGTTCCACAGCAGCCGCACAGTAGACAGCAGCTGAACGAAGTTTTGCGAAGGGTAAATAAATATCTTGTTGTTTGAATAAGTACTACTAAACACTATGTCTATAAAGGCTCATATTTTATTTATTTGATGTCTGACTCACTGACTGAGACATGTGGGACGTCGCCTGAGAGAGAGGTCTAGGCTAACATTTGCCATCTAGTCATAGCCAATACATAGCATACACTTAAATAGCCTGTGCATACAGTAGCATTTCATATTTTATAAAATGCGATTTTGGCCAAATATTTTACAACAGGAAAAACTGAGCGCCCCGCCTATAGCCTATAGCTACAACAAACTAGTTATAACCTGTTGATGAAAATGTAATGTGATGCCGCCGGCGCCGTTTTAATGATGGACAAAAAATGCACATTCGCTAGTCAAAAACTATATATTGATAAGTAATACAACAACATACAGTATAATTAGTTTTTTTACCATCGGAAAATCATAACAGGTGCGTGCGCCCCCGCGCTGTTTCGTACTGGAACTTACACAAAGCGACGAGTGATCCTCGTCACCTAGGTAACATATTTCTAAGAAGTAAGAAATTTCTTCTTTGATTTATGATTGTTGATACAATTAAATTTATTAACATTTAGGCTAATCATGTTATCGTAATAATATTAAATTATGGTTAATTCAAGGCTGTTGATATGCACGTATTCGCTATCTAGCTATTTTTTTAATCTATAGTATTCTATACTCTCCCCTCATCCTCACATGTATAAAATGTAGTAAAACATGGTTTTACTACAGTAATGTTGTAGTAGTAACAAAAAAAAAAAAAAAACATTACAGAAGATCACTGTGAAATCTTTATATTTTATCATGCAGCATGTAATTCATGATTTAATTCATTCCAAGGCTTCATTTATTTGATCCAAAATACAGCAAAAATATTGTGAAATATTTGTACAATTTAAAATAACTTTTTTTCTATTTGAATATATTTTAAAATGTAATTGATTTCTGTGATCAAAGCTGCATTTTCAGCATCATTACTCCAGTTCAGTACTCTTCAGTGTCACTTGATCCTTCAGAAATGCTTTTCACTGCAACTGTACTTTTCACACTATTTTTTTTTTTTTTTTTTTTTATTGCTGGCTTATTTTAGGGAAAGTGTAGTGAATAAGAGACCTTCAAGAGACCAACATCCCTGGCTCACAGGAGGTTGCTGTTGTAATTAGGTTTAAAGAAGCCCTTAAAACCCTGTTTATCTATATTATCTATATTATTATTATTATTATTATGGTTGTTATTAATCGTGAATAAATCTAAAGCTTTTGAGACTATTATTTTGTGTTATTGAAAATGGGAGGGGGGGGGGTGCCCTTTTTCAGTTTCAGCACATGCCCCTCAAAAGGTCTGTGCACGGCCCTGTCCCCAAAAGTAAGTTTTTAGAGATTCTGTCAGGTTTTGATACAAATTTG
Source organism: Scardinius erythrophthalmus (assembly GCF_964197995.2). Lineage (NCBI taxonomy): Eukaryota > Metazoa > Chordata > Actinopteri > Cypriniformes > Leuciscidae > Scardinius > Scardinius erythrophthalmus. The sequence goes on along the minus strand of NC_138226.1, from coordinate 5,769,864 downwards.
GTACAAATTTGTCCCCAATATATGGTTAAGTAGGTACACACACAGAGAGAGAGAGACACACACACACACACACACACACACAATAGCATAATTGAATTTTTGTTTTTTTTGCGCAATTAGTGCCAAGCGTGAAAAAAGGCAACACTTTACAAGTATTTACAAATCATTTGCAAACTATTAGTTTAAAGTTAATTAATACCGGTAGTTTATAAACTGTAGTTAATACATTAGTGTGTTATTTATTTATCATTTAATTATCTCATTTGTAAAGTGTTAGGAAATGCTTTGTTAACAACTTATTGACTGTAAAAAGTTCTCAATGAAAATTGGGAAATGTCATTAATTAAGTGCTTTAAACCTAACAATTATTGGACAATAATTGCATTAGTATTAAGAGTTCATTAAAATCATAAAATCATAATGCCGTCAATATGAATTACAAACAAATACTTTGTAGATCACATTGATAAAATACATCAGTTAGGATTAGGGAATAGAATATACAGTTTGTACAGTATTAAAAAAAACATTGTTTCTATATGTGTGTCATAACATACAGTTACGTGTGTTGCTCAAGCGATCTTTGTCTTGCCTGCATGTTCACACACCTCTTACTCCCACATTTGCATTCCATTTCCACATAATCTGTTGAGAAATCAACAAAGAAAGGCAAGAATTTGAGAAAAAGAACAACAAAAAAAAACACTAACATGGAATTACGTTTCTGAAGAAAATGGAGCGGTTTTCAAACGAGTGATTCTTTCGTCACTGCTGCATGTGGCACTGGTATTTTCTTTTGAAACATGTATGTTGCTGTTACAACATACATGACAAGACAGGCATTGTCTTGTCTTTTAATCTATTGAAAAAAAGAAACTGTACTGGAGTACAGCAAAAAATTTAAATAAAAAAATAAGTACATTTAATGTCACTGAATCCAAGCCATTTAGTTCTCTCCTTATTTATGTTGATGCATTTTGGTAAGATTTGATCTTCTTTTGCAGTTTTTTTTTCACCTTGGTAGTAATTCTTTTGTTACATAAAAAAAAAAAATCAAAAACACTAGTTTCAAATGTTTAAAGATATTATCATTTGACCGATACTTTAGACAAAATCAAGTGTTAATTTGGTTATTTTGAAAATATTATATCTGGACTCCCTTTAAATTAATTGTTTGATTTTCTTATTATAAAGAGCAGTTGAATAAATGTCAAATTTATTAAAATTAATGTAAATAGAAGCAAATGAAATGTATTTTATCCTCTCCCTGAAAAACAGACGCTTCTTTCTTGGAATGTAATCTATACATTTTTATTTATTTTTTTGTCTTATATGCATTGTTTTTATACTCCTTTTTTGTTGTTGCTATAATTAAATACCTGTAATATTTTGTATTTACAACCTCCTTCTTGCTCTTTTTGGAATTGAATAAACACAAACTACACCAAACAGGTGTTTTATTTGGATTAAGTATATTTTGTATAAACTGTAATTTTTTGAGAATTGCTTTTGTAGTGATATATTTTGATGAGTGAACTTTTTACCATGATATGTTATGTTGACCTGCTCATTTTCTCACGTAATATAATATTCCAGTCACTCCTAAAGATTATGCTGTAGTTATGAATGCTGTCCCGTCTGGGTTAAAATGCTTAATAAAAATATCTACATGTCCTCAGCTTTCTCTACATTCACTGTATATTACTAATGCACCCTTTAAATAACAAAAATAAATAAAATAAATACTGTGCCATTGACTTTAGACCAGGTTTCATTGTCAATTAGTCAATGGCGCAGTCTTTTTCAGTTCCTCATAATAGCAGCGTGCCAACAACAACAACTGAAACTAGCACAACACACACATGTCTGGGGCCGCATTGTGCCGGGTGTGTGATAGTGACCATCGTCTCCAGCACTAATATATTGGATTATTCTATTATTGGTTTTTATTCAATTCTAACTTATTTAATTCATAAATATTTAATTAAAAAGTCATTTATTTTAACTCATTTAAAATATTACAATTGCAATTACTTTCTTCTACACATATTTCATTGTGAAATTGATATATTTTGTACATTTTGTGGTTTACATGTCAAAACTTATTTTGTTTTTGGTCTGATTAAATTAAGGATTACGTCATGCCCAGCTTTCAACTGTTGAAAAAACTGTTTCACCATGTCTTATAAGGAATATTATTTAAATAATCTGCTACTTTTATTACCTAAATGTAGGATACAAAAAAGGAAAGTATGGGGGAAATAAGTTCAGCTGTAAACATTAGATTCTATTAAGTTATATAGTTAATTAGTTAAAGCATAAAAAACTTTATTTAACTTTACATAAGAGCTTATCAAACAACAATTCTTCTATCATTGTAACTGTAATTAACAAAATAATTATTGTTCAATAATTAAAATAATTATCAAACAATAATTATTTTGTTAATTACAGTTACAATGATTGAAGAACTCACTAATATGATTATTTATAAGTACTTATATAAAGTGTTACCCTCTCTTCTATAGACAAAATGACTGTTATACTGTACAAACTGTATTTTTATGCCCTACCCCTAAACTTACCCATCACATGAAACCTTCTACATTTTCAAAAAAATAAAAATAATAATAAAAAAATCAATAATAATAATAATAATAATAATAATAATAATAATAATAATAATAATAATAATAACAATTCACTTAGTATGATTTATAAGCTGTTTTCCTAATAGGGACCAAAAGAAAAGTCCCCACAAGGTTAAAAATGCCTTGTATTATTATCCCAGTGGGGACATTTGGTCCTCACAATGTATGGATTACCAGGCACACACACACACACACACACACTTACAATCTTGAATGCATTCTATTTTGGCATAATTTGCCAAGAGCATAATAATTCATCAAAGAAACAAGATAAGATTTTGACAAAACAAAACAAGCGATTCATTCGTCATGAATTTGTGTGGGACAGGATTTTACTTTCATGTGACATCATTCATGTCTTAATCTTTTCCGTTTCATGAGAAAGTCAATGTCAAAACGTACCTTTAATGTCATTGAACTAAAGTCTATCTAAATTCTGCTGGAAATCTCACAAACACAATTTATTTTCTAGTATTTTTGACTGAAAGGGAGATTTGAGGTCGGTCTGTAATTAACTCATTTTCTAGGGTAAAGTTGTGTTGTTTTTAATGAGGCTTAACAGTTAGCTCGAAGATTTTTGGGACATATCCTAATGACAATGATGAATTAATAATATTAAGGAGTGAATTTATGACTTCTGGAAGCATAAACCCTAACCCTAACCCAAATTTTTGCATATTTTGAAAATATTTCATCTGGACAGGATTTCTTCTTTAAAGTAACTGAGTTATAAAAAAAACTAAATAAAAATACAAAAAAATAACTGTAAACTTGTGATTTTGTGGAATCAAATTGTGGCTGTGTGTATTTCCCCTTTCTGACAAAACTTTACTGAAGCAACTTGCGCAAATGACATTCAATAAATAATAATAATTCAATAATTAAAAAAAAAAACCTGTGGAAGAGCTTCATATTTCCAATTTGATTACTTGTAACTGTTACTGTAACAAGTGTCCCACCTCAAAAGTTTAAAACCAAATCAACTTAATTCTAATTCAAAACTCGGTTTCAGATGATTCACAAAGTCACCAACTGCCATCAATTAAAGTGAATATGAAAAGTATTGCAAAATATGAAATACACACCCATGAATCTGATGAAATGAAAGGGATAAACTGCCTATATAAAGACAGAGGCTGTCTGACTAAAACCACCAGAGATCAACAGGACAGGAACACCTGATACTCAACACAGGTATGATGGCATATGATCAAATCATCTATAATCTAAATCAATAAACACTTTCAGCAACTGTATTTAGATAATAAAATAGAAACATTTTGACCAGTATTTTTAACATCATGGCGAGTGATTGACATTTCAGCACTTCATGAATAGAAAGCAATACTTAAGTTTAAAACCTGAACTCTTGTTATATCGTCCTAAACTTTATAACATATCATACTTGTGTTCTTTTATGTGTTTCTTAAAATGCATCATAAATGTATGAGCCATTAAAAAATGAATGTTACCCAATTAAAAGCATTAGATCAATGTTCAATTAGTTTTTTAATTGTTAGTTTTATTATTATTTTAGATTCCAATAGACTTTGCTTGGAAACGGCTTTTGAAATGTCTGGAAAAAACTGGATTCTCCTTGTCGCCGGCTCAAAGGGCTGGGTAAATTACAAACACCAGGTTTGTGTTTGTGTTTTTTTTTTCATTATTTTTAAGACTTATTGTTAATAAATTCCCCAAGGTGTGATGTGCTCAGTTTATAAATAATGACAGTAACTGAAATATTTGTCATTTGTGTTTCAGGCCAATGTGTGCCTTCATTATCAGATACTTAAGCATCAATCTGAGCCAATTCCTGATCAGCAGATTGTGGTGATGATGTATGATGACATCGCTAAAAATGTAAAGTGAGTAATTTCCCAAAGCTAAATTGGGTCAGGCCAATCACGTCATGTATAGAGTAGGTGGGGCGGGCTTAACATAATGATGACAGAGTTGCGACGGTTCCCTGCTAACTGTTACTTGAAAACAAAGAAGAGCTGCTGCTGGAGAACAGTCTCTCGAATCAGCTTTGGACACGACTCTGGAGGATTTGGAGTTAAGTTTTTCTTTGAGAAAGAGCAAAGAATGGCACTTAAGTCATTCTTAAAAAAGGAAGATGTGTTCGTAGTTTTGCCGGCCAGATTCAAAAGTTGAATCTATCATCTAACGTTAGCTCCGCTGTTGGGAAAACGCTCTGGTTGGTTGAAGCGCTGTCCTATTGCGTGAAGAGGGAATTTGAAAGACAGCCGTTTATCCCGCCCCTCAGATTGAGGTCTATGGTGAGTGACCAGGTCGTGTCTATGGTGAGTGTCTATGGTGAGTTGCCAGACCCAACATCTTGATGTAGGTCTGGCTTGCCAGGCTATGATAACATAGCATCTGCATGACTTTCCAAAAGAGGAAGAAAATAGAGAGATTGATTACGGAAGACAGAAGAGAGAAAGATGTCAAATCGACCATCATTACCTCAGACATGCATTACAAACACCCTCATAACAGCATTTGCTATAGCAATCTTTGCCAGATTTAATAATTCTAGAAACACGTCATCACAGAAAAGTGTGGATAAGATTGTTGGAGCTGACCGCATTTAACACTTTCCTTCTTCACTGCCTGCAGAAACCCATGTAATGGAACCATTCTCAGTGTAGTTGATGAGTCAAACGTGTACTCACATGTTCCAAAGGACTACACTGGAAAGGTAATATTTGTTTTGTTTTGACATAGTTTCGTGTTTATGTTTTTATTCCATATCTGAGCACAATTATAACTTTCAACAATAATGATTAATTATGACAATTATGATCTTATAGGATGTGACGCCAGAGAACTTCCTGGCTGCTCTTAGAGGGGATAAGAGCACACACAAAAAAGTCATAGAAAGGTGTGTTTGTCTGTAAAGAAGAAACTTTCAATGATATCAATATGTCATGTTATTAATCATTAATATTATTAATACCCTCACTTTTGTGCAGTTAATTAAGGGCCAACCACTGAATGTGAGGAAGCAGCACAGGTGCTTAGAGATGTAGCTTTGAATCTGAAATCATATCACTCTCTCTCTCTCTCTCTCTCTCTCTCTCTCTCTCTCTCTCTCTCTCTCTCTCTCTCTTTCCAAAATCGCATATTCTTTTTACTATTTTTTTTTTAATAATTACTTCATGACTGCTAAAAAATGATGTTCTATATAGTATTAGTGTGTATAGTATGAATGTAATCTGTACGTACTACATTCGCCATGTTGTCATTATCATGTGACCTACCAGCATCAGCTGCTAGCTTAACCCGAGAGATTTATGAATGGCAGTGATGTGACACAACTGATGCTAGCATGTCATGTGATAAGGACAACAATGCAAATGTAGTATGTACGGATTATTACATTATACACACACTCATACTATAAAGAACATACTTTTTTAGCGGTCAAGAAGTAAACATTTATTCAAAAGTTAAATATTTCTACATGTTGATTTTGGAAAAAACTTTGCCTACAATTATCACCAGGGATGCTCTGTACAATGAAATAACTGTAACAGATCTGCCGCTTCAGTGATTGGCCCTGTAATTGCTGCTTGCAGCTAATGTGAATTTGCAGCTAAAATGAAGTATACATTATTATTTTCATTTAATGCAGTGGACCCAATGACAACATCTACGTCTACATGTCCGGTCTGGGACAAGAAGGCGCGTTTCCTTTTCCTGAGAAGGCAGTAAGTATAAAAAGATTCAAGAGATTATCAGAATGGACATGATAGGCCGACGGTATATTTATAATGATGAGCAAAAAATATTATGATATAAAAATGCCAATTCTCTACTCTCAAGAGTGTAGCAATGTATGAAGCTCACAGCTCTCAAATAATTCACTTTTCAACCAAGCAGTTTTCTGTCGACCAACTTAAATATGAGCAAAATCTATGGGGAACATTTTCAACCTCATGCAAAACTCCCAATCACACGGATTCCAATAGGAAAGAAATTCTGCAAACCCAAAATTTCGAAGAAAAACAATAAATGTTAAAGAATCTTTTATCTGAACATGAAAAAATATTACGATAATACTACTAATCTGTATAGTTAAAAGCAAGAACTAGTATCGCATTTATAAGTGTATCTGTGGATACACAATTGACAAAACGTACAACAATTTTATTAAAAAAATCAATGTATTATTATTTATTTATTTGCTTTTAATGGTTGTTTATAAGTGATCATCTCAAAAATGACTATTTACACAGAAGGAATGGTAATTTCAGGGAATAAAATGATTAATTCAAGATTTTGCATGTTAATACACGGATAAGGACATAGGAACTGTTGTGTTTAATCTGAAAACCTGCTGACTTCTAGACCATTAATTCAGTGTGTTTTATGACAGCTTCATCCTGATAAACTCATTGGAACGCTCAAGAACATGCATAAAGAAAGAACATTTTCAAAGGTATGTATTCAGTAATGTTCACATGATTTTGATGTATTATAAACATGATTTTATAATAGTATATATATATATATATATATATATATATATATATATATATATATATATATATATATACAGAATGCAGTTCAAATGTTTTTGATCGGTAATGTTTTTTTAACACCAAGGGTGCATTTATTTGAAAAAAAAAAAAAAATATTGTAAAATATTATTACAGTTTTAAAAAGCTGTTTTCTATGTGAATATATTGTAAAGTGTAATTTATTCCTGTGAAATCAAAATTTATTCTATTCATCAAAGAATCATAAAAAAAATGTACAAACTGTTTTCAATATTGATAATAATAATGAATGTTTTTTGAGCATCAAATCCGCATATTAGAATGAGAAAATAGAGATTTGCTGCCAAATGTGACAAATTTGACCCTCTTCCACCTACCTTATAACAAATCACAATCTTAAATTCAGACCTTTGTGATTCTTTTTCATACTCTTCTATTTCTAGCAGGTCCATCTTACCCTACAGTCACATTAGTAGGCCTACTACTTTCACAACTGATAATGCAAGCTATTGAAAGGGTCAACAACAACCTGTAGTGATATAAAACTGCTCAAGTAAAGGGAATGATTATTTTTAAATATCTCACTATTTCCTCATCATGTATTTGTGCTGCAGATGGTGATATACATGGACAGCAGTTACTCTGCAACAATGTTCCAAGGACTTCCCAAGAACATAAAAGGTAAGAAGCATATACGAAAACCACAACTAATGGTCCTGCCTTATTTGTAACTAGAGTCACACTAGTCTTTATTTGAAAGTTGAGTGTATAACCATAATCCATTTTCTGTCACCCAGTCTTTGCGTTGGCTTCATGTTCCAAAAATACCGAAATCACTCCCACTGATTACAATAAAGAGAGGGACGTCTTCCTCTCTGATAAATTCTCAAGGACTTGGTTGAAGTACCTTGACAAGGTATGTGTTTTCTGTCAGTTAACTTTAAACTGCAAATTGTATTTGAAGGTTAACATTCTGATCTCATTACAGGCACAAAGTAAACATGACAAATGTGTGTTTTTGTCTTTGTATTCACAGGCTGACTTTACTACAGAAACATTCCATGACCTGGTAAAGAAAAGACAATCTAAACACCTTAAACAAAATTCTGACTCTGCAAAGACTGATGAAGAACTCTGCCCCTGCGTGTTTGGAGACAGGGTATTAAAAATTCTAAAACTTTATACAATAAGAACTTAAGTTATTATTTTCATTATTTGAATATAACAGGATATGAACACGTATATACTGTATATATTCACAAGATCCATGAATGTTGTATTTTTTTCTAAATTGTTTTCTGTTCATTTTTTTTCTGTAGAAAATCACTGACTGTTACCTCAGTGAATTTCTGCAACAATGAACTCCCTACAAGCTGTTCAACCCTTGTTCAAGAAAACATCCTGCTGAGGCTCAAGCAAATGACCAGAGTAATTAAGAGTATTCTGATGACCTTTTGTACTAGTTTCTTGTTTCAGACTTATAGCTTTATGATTAAAATTAAATTGATTGCAAAATAGCATACACTATTATTTAAAGGTTTCTGGTTTGTTTTCTTATGTACACCAAGGCTGCATTTGTTTGATCAAAAATAGAGTCTAAAAAGTAATATTGTGAAATGTTGTACCAAAAAAAAAAAAAAAACAATAAAACTGGGAATAAGGATAAAAATCCAGTGATTGTGTGTGTTATTTTATGTATGTGAATGGTTTTGACAGCTTCTTTAATTCTACATGGTCTTACGGTGCAAACGGCTGAAAGAATGGTTCGTCAAAAGGATGAAGACTTCACCTTCTAATTTGCTTATTTAAGTTTCACTCCTTACAAACAGATGCAGAAAAATCATGCAAGAAAATCACACAAAGTGCACGCATGTACATAGAAGTGATTTCACAAGTTCACACTTACATACAATTTGAGGAGATAAAGTTTAATGCGTATTTGGCGTGCTGTCCAGAGGGCTCCAAACTCGGAGTTCGGCCCGAACCCAGAGTACTCCCGCCGTATGTAAGTGTTTAGGACTAGAAGTGTAGAGGGGATGCTGGCATGCTGCAAAACTGTCAATGGATTGAGGTGAGACTGCTGAGTGTATATGTACCTCTTACCATTGATTGCTGAGTGCTCTCCACTTGTGTTAATTATCTGAACGTGCTCCTCCCGAACTTTGTTAATAAAACCTCATTTATTGGACTGGTCTGTACAAATTTCAGACCTGAACTTCACTGAACACATTTGGGATGGTTATTTATATGCATGGATTTGAAATGTGTGGTGTTTAGCACTTTTGCACAAGAGACTTTAAATATGCTGCATATTGACACATAATGTCTTGCTAACAGTGATTTTATGTTGCTGAAATTACTTGTTCACCATTAGAACATCTATAAACCTAATTACAGCAGAATTCCTGAAAGACGCAAGCTCTAAACAACAACATGAAGGGCCCTATTTTAACAATCTGAAACGCAAGTATCAAGCGCGAAACGCAAGTAACTTTGTGGACGGGTCTTGGTTGCTATTATACCGGCGGGATAAATGACTCTTGCGCCCGACGCAAATCTAAAATGGGTTTGTTTGAAGTAGCTTCATTATTCATAGGTGTGGTTTGGGCGTAACGTGAAATAAACCAATCAGAGCGTCATCTCACATTCCCTTTAAGAGCAGGCGCGCTTGCTCCATGGCAGATTGCTATTATAACGGCGGATTTGCCAGACGCACACCAGGAGCGGTTCACAGCCGAGGAGACCGACGTTCTCGTCAGGGCCGTAAAACACAGGGAAGTGACATTGGGGATGGAGAAACCCACCCAAATTAGCTTTGGTTAAACAGGCGTATAATAATTTGGGTAAATGTGCAAGCTAGATTTATGCCTATTTTTTCACATCGTCATGGAAATAACAATAATTTCCCTCGTGTGTTAATATTTTTCCTTGTAATAAAGTATGGTTTTCAAAAAAAGAGAACTGTTGCGTCTGTGTGTAGATGAGATAAGCAAAGTGTATGCGCGTTGTGCACACGCTACATTGATTATGTCCAAGCAAGCGCCCTTAAAATAGCATATGAATAGCATGCGCCACTGACTTTAGGTTTTTCCTGGTCAGTGGCGGAATTGTTTTCTAAACCTGCAAAATAGCACCAGGGAACGTTTGCGCCGGAACACGCCTCCTCTTTGCGCTGAACCGCCCCCGGAAGCGCAAATGCTTTTCCTAGTTTACCGACGTGGGTCTGTGGAGGGAAAAGTCTGCTGTGCGTGGGTGCAAAATAGGAATGATACATGCGTCGGTGTACAAAGTCAATTGCGCTGGGTGCCAGATAGGGCCCGAAGTCTTTTACAACTGTTATAAACCACAAAGCAACTTTTGTCATAAATATATCATAACAGATATAAATTGTATAAGATACATGAATTATCTCAAATATTATCCTTTCGAAGAGATACAGTACACAATACCAAAATTATGACTTCGATACGATACCAGACCAAAATACCTCGATACCGATACTGAATCGATACCACGGCAAAAAAACAAAAACAAAAAAAAAACAGTAAAAGTAATAAAAAATATGACAGAACTTACAAATCATTGTTTTATAAATTAATTTTAAAAAGCTAAAAGCTCACATGACCAGCATGTTCCTGCCATTCCCTCCCCTTTATTAAAAATAATAATAATTGCATGTCAGTGTGAACGTCCTTACCGAGATGTTTGCAACAATCACAGTATTATTAATCATGCTAACATTTACAAACCTTTCACAACTCTGAACAGGTTGGGATGACCAAAATCTTATTTCATGATATGAGTCATTTAATATTTTTTAAATGTAATTTTATAATTATAATATAGATATTTAATTTAATTGTATCTTTGTTATTAAAAATAAGCAAAAAAGCTAATTATAAACAATATGACAAATACTAGGCTATAAGAGATAAATAAAATAAACAGTGCTTAATTTATTTTTTGAAAGCTAAATAGACCTTCTGTAGCTGAAAAAATAAGATCTTCACCCTATAAATTAACTATAGACTGATTCTTAATAAATAGATTACATTTATTCAGTTAAGCACTGGGTGACTGTCTATTTTCTTTTGTTGTTGGATTAACATTAAATCACACAGAATATTACGCTGCCGGTGTCGCTGCTGGTCCGGTGTAGCAGTCGATTTTGTTCCCTACTGGAATTCCTGTTCCCCCTGAACGATCCGTGTCTGCTGACATTGCATGCGTCAAAGCCTTAAAGGGATAGTTCACCCAAAAATGAAAATTCTGTCAGTAATTACTCACCCTCATGTTGTTCCAAACCCGTAAGACCTTCGTTCATCTTCGTAACACAAATTAAGATATTTTTGATTAAATCTGAGAGTTGTCTCACTCCTCCATAGGCTTCTAAGGGACTGAAACTTGCTGGCCCAGAAAATGTATTAAAGACATCGTTAATATAGTCCAAGTGACTCCAGTGGCTCAATCTTAAGTTTATAAACCGTCGAGAATACGTGCAACACAGACGCGCTACGCTTAAACACTACGCGAAAAGATCCAAGGCCCAGAGAGAAGGAAATGAAAAGTGGAATAAAGTCGTTATTTTTGATTGTTTTTGCGCACAAAAAGTATTCTCGTCGGTTAGGGTTAGGGTTAGGGTCACACTGCAAACGTGATAGAGCATAACCTTTTAAGGCCACTCAGCGAACATTTCATTTCCAAATGGTGTGATATGTACAACAACCAACACAATACAACATTGCCTGATTCACGTTCACCTCCTTATAAGTTCATGACAAGGCAAGACAAGTTTATTTATATAGCACATTTCATACACTGTGGCAATTCAAAATGCTTTACACAGAAAGGAATTAAAAAGCAAGGAAAATTAAAACAGTTATAAAAGAAATTAAGAGATAAATGATACAATTATAAAAATGAAATGAAAGAGTAAAAAAGATGATACATACAGTAGATAAACTTCTCATCTGGCAAAACACCAGTGTATCATATTTTTCACAACTCTTAGTTTTACTCTGAGATTTCACTGTGTCTGTGGTGTTCTCTTGGCACGCCTAAGAAATCTATTGGAGGTCTCCGATGGACCCGATTTTTCCCTAAAATCGGACAGGAGGAGCTGTAGGACTGACTCGTGGGGTAACCTCAGGTTTACTGCCCCATCAGTCCACACCCCAAAGATTTGTTCGAAAGCTCTAGGAATGGAATGGATCCAGTCCGCACCCCACAGAACCTTGAGTGTAATTACTCGTCAAACTCACTACTCCACCACAGACCCACGTCATCAGCATGGTTTCATCTCTCTTACACAATTCTCAGTGCCATTTCACTTCAGTTTAGAATCAAAAGGAGGAAGCAAAAATAAAATACAGTGTAATCAGTTGTACGTGAGTGCCACTGTATCATTCAGTAAATACACCTGCAGCTAAACAGATGTGTTTTGAGTCTGGATTTGAATGTGACTGTAGGAGCACATCTGACCTCTTCTGGAAGCTGGTTCCAGCTGCGGCTGGTATAGTAGCTAAAAGGACTTACCGTATTTTCCGGACTATAAGTCGCACTTTTTTTCATAGTTTGGCTGGTCCTGCGACTTATAGTCAGGTGCGACTTGTATATCAAAATTAATTCAGACTGAGATGAACCAAGAGAAAACATTACCGTCTACAGCCGCGAGAGGGCGCTCTAGTTAGCGGAGTTATTCAGAAGCGACACCATATGAAGAAAATTCAATGGATTCAGTGATGTGGAATGAGATCGCGGGGGCTTGATGAACTTGTTTACTGGTAACTTGCTTGTTGGACTCACTGGCTTATGTTAATTTAGCCTATTCAGCCTCCCAGATATATGTTCTTTATGCTATTGTGTGTAGCTGAATAACTGTTAATGTGTTGCGTTAACATACCGGACACCTTCTCAGCCTGTTGTTCTGTGTGCTACTGTGTAGTTGAATAACTTGCCTTTCCAGATTAAATGTCTGTTCTTGGTCTTGGATTTTGTGAAATAAATTTCTAAATAAATGCGACTTATACTCCAGTGCGACTTATATATGTTTTTTTCCTCTTCATAACGCATTTTTTGACTGATGCGACTTATACTCCGGAGCGACTTATAGTCCGGAAAATACGGTAACTTGCTTTGAGTGAACCCTTGGTATTTCTAGCTGATGTGATCCAAATGATCTGAGTGATCTGTTGGGTTTATATTCAGTGAGCATATCTGCAATGTATTGAGGTCCTAGGCCATTGATTTATATACCAGTATTAATACTTTAAAATCAATCCTAAATGTAACTGGGAGCCAATGTAATGACCTGAGGACTGGTGTGATATGTTCATTTTTCCTGGTTCTGCTCAGAATCCTGGCAGCTTCAGCTGTTTAAGTTCAGACTCACAGCCTCACTTTCATACCTGTCATGGTACTGCTCTGAATAAGGGCTGTGTCCGAAAACTTAAAAATGCTGCCTTCAAAAATCGATCAGATGAAGTTACCCCATAGAGACAGGAAGTGAAGCTGACATTGGATTTGAACGTGTCTTGAGGACTTCCTACTGTGGAATGCGTCCTCCGAAGGCAGCTTTTTTTGTAAGTTTTCGGACACAGCCCTTATTCAGGGCAGCACAGGGCATCAAGGCCCGTCCGAATCCAATGTCAGCTTCACTTCCTGTCTCCTGAGACTGATGTTTGAAGGCATTATAGATATATCCTTCACTGCTTTTAATATCTCACAATCGTGTTCCATTTAGTGAAGAGTTGAGCTAGAAAAATAAAGATGGCGTCTGAAAGTTGGACAGTTTGTGTGTAAATGTAAATTTTTGACCAACGTTTTCCACTTCTGATATCATTTCTAGCGAGCAAGTAGTCATTAGTACTGTAGTAATTAATATATGCTTAGTTATCACCAAAACTCTCTTTATTTTTCTGCAGATCTGTCGTCTTAGAGCTTCAGTGGCACATTCAGAACCTGACTGCCCTTCTGGCCCTAAAGGTGAAAAAATGACAGATTCACAGTCCTTAGACGTTTAGGTGAGGGCTTTACTACATGTCAGCGGAGTACTGCTGAAATTCACTGTCATTTTCTCAGAGATTTTTCAGTGCTCCAAGACATCCCTGCACAACTTCAGCTGCACTGCACAAATCAACATGCTGAGACTGTAGGATGGCATTTGCTGGTTTTAAAATGGCGAGAAAATGTATCAGAAATTTGCCAAGCTTCTTTTGCAAGGTCAGCTAATGCATTGTCATCATTAGAAACCTTAAAATGAACGTTAAGAATGACTTCCTCACTATCCACAACACATTTTGTGACTTCATAATGAGTTGTCCAACGGATTTCTAACAATCTCTTGAGATACGGGCAACTGTATCTCTGAGAGACAAAATGATGCCTGAAAAAAAGTGCAGGGAGCCTGACAAGTCAAAGAATCTTTTGGCACAAGGTTCACTTTGAATTGCATGTATGACAGTGAGGTGAAGCTGGTGGTTATAGCAGTGGATGTAGGGGATATTCCTGCCCAACCTTTGTTGTAATAAAGCCTGAACACCACCTCGCACCCCACTCATCACTGATGCTCCATCATAACACTGGCTCATTATATTATCAGCACTGTATGCACAGTAGTGATGTAATCTGCATCAAGCTGCTGGAGTTCTAACAAGCCAATGAGATGTTCCTCTGGCACACCATTGCACACAAAACGAATTATACAGACACATTTTAAGTGTTGCACCGATCCCTTGTGCCATCACTTTTTAAACAGAATGCTGTCACTGTGACTGCTATTCTGTATTAGTTTTCTCCACAACAGCTACATCGCTATGTCTTGTTGTTAAAGTAGTGCATATTATTTACATATATGAATAATCATTTGATGTAGCAGGCATTGTGTGTTTTATAGTGAAAATAGCCTGTTTTTGACCAAAAATCCATCAGCAAGCTGGTCAGTGTTTATATGGTTGTCAATGACTGGGCCGCTAAATATCATTTTGGCTTTAATAAGATCTTCCCAATAAATAGGCAAGAATAAACACAGTCACCGTGAGTTGCTTCATCTTACCCACAGTTCTCTGATTGACAGCGGCAAAGCAAACCATCTACAGTCACAGCAGTGTGTTGTTGTAGTTTGACACTAGAGGGTGCTGTGATTTGTTGCTGTGAAAATTGATTTGTGTGGAATACTATGTAGTTTGGGATATTTGCTGGATTTAGGAAAGTTTCATAACATTAGCTGCCACTTTATAGTCAGTATTTAAGTAAATTCTCAACCTTTATTAGAAAAGTAAAGATTCAGAAAAGAACTGTGACTCATTTTCAATCCATCAGTTGAGAATCATTATGAGAACGAATTTCAGTTCATTTCAGAGTTTCTACAAAAAACTTTGTTTGTCTTTGTTTCTCTCATTGTGTAGTGGTGTCATCTGTACACATTCTGTTTTGTGGGTCAGATCTGGGCAGACATTATGTTGCTGTCTGGGTTGTTTTAGTTGTTGTTGTTATTTTTTGTTTTGTTTAAGAAATCATTTTTCTAAAAACTCAGTATACACTGGGTAAAAAAAACTTGGTGTAAATAATTTTGTCTCAGAATTTGCTGTTCACAATTAATTACAAGTAACGCATTGAATTACACATTACATTTTGAAGTAGAAAGACTGAAATAGAATTTTTTAGTAAACTGTACTCCAACAATATTTGTTTTATTTATACTTTTTTTTTTTTTTGCAGTGTACATCAATTCTCTAATTATTTGATCATTTTGTTATTATAGGATGAGGGAAGAGTTTGAACCAGAAAAATAAATAAAACAAGCATTTGTGACAACATGCCACAGTCGTGACTACAAGGTGTTGTAAGAAAGTTACAGAAATAAGAATTTACTTGCTAGTTGGTTAATTGTCACAGACTACACAATATTGCTGTAGGAATTTACAGTCACCATCCAGCTAAGTCACCATCTGCATCTTTCTGTCACCATCCACTCTCCATTGCCTGGTTGCCGCTACTGCTTCACCACTCTGCGTCAATAATGTTTTACACTTACTACCTATCCGTCCCCTTCTGTGTGTGACAAGAGCAGCACACCTCAGTGCATTTAGATTTATAAACCTGAGTGTGTGACACTGAATGCAACTACATTGCTCTACTTTATAAAGTCTCTGGGCATCTTCTACTCAAAACTATATACATCATACAAGCTACAACAGACTGCAGGTGTCAGTAAAACCACATTCATGATGTGTAAACACTGCTTTGAACTATAGGACACAAGGATCATTAAGCCCATGTGCAAAAATATAAAAAAATTAGCAGCAATACAGAAAACATCTCGGTTGTGTATGCATCCCCGAAGGAGGGAACGGAGACGTAGTCGACGTCGACTGAATGGGAGCCTGTCTTCTTCGAGTACTATTGAACGAGCCAATGGAATAGGCGTGGAATATAGACTAGACGGATTTCAGAAAAATGGCCTTCTATAGGAGCATTAAAGGGTACAAGTTGAGAACCGGCCAACCTTACATATTTCAAGGGTGCTGAGTCCAAAAAAACTGATACCCAAGCGAAATTTTGAGTTTTTTTACCTTCTAATTTGCATATCAAAATGGCCGACAAATTGCCTATCTTGCTCAGTCGTTGGAACATTTTCCCCTAGTTTTTTTTGTAAGTAGGTGAGAAATCAAGATGAGGAAATTAAGTTTCTAGATCGATAGTCAAGGGTCAGAGCAAAGATATAATGGAGGCTCACTGCCTTTTTTATGTATATATATGCAAATTACCAACTTTTAAGGTGAAACTAAGCATTATTTGTGTATTTTTTTTATGGCCGACATACATATTCAATCAATATCACTCTTAAATGTTCCCAGTGTATATATGATATGTGATGTATTCCATATTACATAATAACTAAGAAAAACACCATTGCAAGTTGTCTGAGATTTAATTTATGCAAATTAAGGCAAGACACTACAGGTGAATAGGGTAAAATTTTTAACTAGCAGATATCACCATGAAACTTTCACAGTTCATTACCTACATTAAGATGAGAAAAAAAATGTATTACAAGTTTTCTGTAATTTAATGTTTAAATATGCAAATAAGGCAATATCTAATCAAATGTGCACTAATTTGCATACATTTAAAAAACGAAATCTGAGTATTGGATAAAGCCAGGTTAAAAATTACTTTTTCATTGTGTTCACATATTAGATGGGGAAAAAATTACAGAGGGATTTATGGATATCTACTTTTGTTATCCTGTAAATCAGAAAATACTGTCAATAGCCTTAAAAAATGATTTTCGCCATGTTTTTTGGAATAAAATGTTATATAAATCAGGCTAGGAATAATATATTTACAAATCCCTCTGTAAATGTCTTCATAATATAACTAGGTACAAGACTGGAAAGTTTGGTGTATAGGTGCTACTGAAGTGGAGCGTCATCCATGTGGTTTCCTTGGTCTGCTTCCGAAGCCTTCACCGGCCCCAAGTAGGAGGACGGCACCGCCCGTTCCTCGAGGGAGCTGTCTCCCTGCTCAAGGCAAAGCAGCGTGACAGCAGGGAAGTCCATGATGAACCAAAAAAAAATTAAACAAAAACACCAAAGAATCGACGACGAAAGTTAGGCTTTAATGCTCCAACAGAGTAATCCAAAGAGGTATATCCAAACACAACTACACATAGACGAGACCCAACACGAAACACAAACTGATCTGAACTTAAGTAGTTAGAGGATAATGAGACATGAACACCTGAACACAACACACACCTGAACTGAGTAATGAATCAAATTAACAACCATGAAGACAAGCTAATGGTGCGTTCTATTATTGTCAACGAACCGACTCGGACCTCGGGTATGACGTCACTTCCACACTTCAAGCGTTCTAGTATGTTTTGCGCGTCCGAGTCGGAGAAAAACATGGACGCCACCCGGAAAGCTGTTGCTATGGTAGCACTGGCCGAGTACCAGGCGCTCCAAAATAAGTATGTGCTTATAGTTTACCTTCTGTTAGCAACGCTATAGCCACGTTAGTAACACCCGTTTGAAACAAGGCTTCATTAAATATTGCACTCACAACAAGACCGATTCCCATACCCACAGGCAGTGATACATTTACATTACATTTACATTTTACATTTAGTCATTTAGCAGACGCTTTTATCCAAAGCGACTTACAGATTAGGACTAAATTAAGCGAGTCATCATGAAGAGGCAAAAACAACAACAATGCAAGAAGTGCTCAAAATACGAAGTTCAGTCATTATTCAGAGTAGCATAAGCCTGATAAGTGATGTTTCGAAGGGGAGGAATTTTTTTTATTTATTTATTTTTTATTTTATTTTATTTATTATAAGGTTAAGTGCTCACGGAAGAGATGGGTTTTCAGCTGTCTTTTGAATGTTGTCAGGGATTCTGCATTCCGGATGAGGGTGGGGAGAGCGTTCCACCAGCATGGAACTGTGAATGAGAATGTTCTGGAGAGTGATTTTGTGGCTTTCTGTGATGGAACCACGAGACGTCGCTCGTTGACCGATCGTAGGCGTCTGGTAGGGATGTAGACTTGTAGGAGTGAGTGAAAGTAGGAGGGAGCTGAGCCTGTGATAGATTTGTAAGCGAGCGTCAATGCCTTGAACTTGATGCGAGCAGCGAGAGGTAGCCAGTGCAGAGAGGTGAACAGAAGAGTGACGTGGGCCCTCTTGGGCTCGTTGAAGACAAGACGAGCTGCAGCATTCTGGATCATCTGTAGGGGTTTGGTTGCACATGCTGGAAGTCCAGCCAGAAGAGCATTGCAGTAGTCAAGCCTAGAAATGACCAGGGCCTGGACGAGAAGTTGTGTTGCATGCTCAGGAAAGGCCTGATCTTCCTGATGTTGTGCAGTGCAAACCTGCATGATCGAGCTGTCTTTGAAATGTGATCTGTGAAGGTCAGCTGGTCATCAAGCGTTACTCCAAGATTTCTGACCGACCTTGATGGAGTGATTGATGCTGAGTCTAGCTGGATAGTGAAGTCGTGCTGTAGAGATGGATTGGCAGGGAGGACGAGAAGCTCGGTCTTTGCCAGGTTGAGCTGCAGATGATGTTCCTTCATCCATGCCGAGATGTCCGCCAGACAGTTTGAGATCCGTGCAGCTACTGTGGGATCATCTGGTTGAAACGAGAGGAAGAGCTGTGTGTCATCAACATAGCAGTGGTAGGAGAAGCCGTGTGCTTGTATGATGTGTCCCAGTGATGTGGTGTAGATGGAGAAGAGGAGGGGACCAAGAACTGAACCCTGGGGTCAGTTGATGTGCTCTGGATACCTCGCCTCTCCATGCGACCTTGAATGACCTACCTGTGAGATAGGACTCAAACCAGTGGAGTGAAGTTCCTGTGATGCCCAGTGATGAAAGGCTGGACAGAAGGATCTGATGATTCACAGTGTCGAAGGCAGCAGACAGATCCAGGAGAATGAGGACTGAAGATTTGGAAGCAGCTTTTGCGATCCGTAGGGCTTCTGTGACTGACAGTAATGCAGTCTCAGTTGAATGCCCTTTCTTGAAGCCGGATTGGTTGACATCCAGCTGGTTGTTTAGAGACAAAAAGGATGTTACTTGGTTGAAAACAGCTCTTTCAAGAGTTTTCGCAATGAATGGTTGGAGAGAGATAGGTCTGTAATTCTCTACAACTGATGTGTTTAGCGTTGTTTTTTTCAGCAGTGGAGTAACCCGAGCCTGCTTGAATGCTGTGGGGAAAGTGCCAGTATGGAGGGATGAGTTGTTGATGTGTGTGAGTGATGGTAGAAGTGTGGGAGAGATGGCTTGTAGAAGGTGTGAGGGGATGGGGTCAAGAGGGCAGGTGGTAGGGTGACTGGAGAGGAGGAGTGTAGATACTTCTTCCTCGGTTAGCGAAGAAAAGGAGGACAGAGGGATATTGGCTGTGGAAGGGGTCGGTCTGGGTTCCTGTGTGTGTGGAGCTGAGAACTGACTGTTGATAGATGTTGTTTTGTTGGTAAAGAAGTTCGCAAAATCGTCAGCAGTTAAGGAGGAGGTGGGTGGTGGTGGAGGTGGACAGAGGAGAGAGTTGAATGTCTTGAAGAGTAATCGTGTGTTGGAGGAGCTGTTGATCTTGTTGTGGAAGTATGAAGATTTTGCAGCATGAACATCAGCAGAAAAGGAAGAGAGGAGAGATTGATACGTACTCAGGTCAGATGCGTCTTTTGATTTGTTCCATTTCCTCTCCGCTGCCCTGAGTTCGGTCCGGTGTTCACGAAGAACCTCGGACAACCAGGGGTTGGAGGGAGTAGCGCGTGCTGGCCTGGAGGAGAGAGGGCAGATAATGTCTAGAGAAGAGGTTAGAGTGGAGCATAAGGTGTCCGTTGCGGTATTCACATCCAGGGATGAGAATTGTGATACGGACGCAGTAAGGTATTGCAGTAATACGATGAGTGATTAAAATTTAAACAACGTCATTTAAACAACCAAAGCGGTACAAAAACAATGAAAACAAGTAACACAGGGCGCAGCCATCTTGGATTCCGTATGGGAATTCTTGCTCGGGGTCCTCACGGTTGTCCAAACTTCCGAGCGGCAAAATCCGAGGAAAGGGGGCGTGTTGGTGCATGTTGCTAGGCAACGTCTGTCTTCCTAGTCGGAACTCCGACACGGATAAATAATAGAACGCAGCATAACCAAGGTGAAAACACAAACAGAGTCCATGTGGAGAAAACTAAAAATAAACAAAACCAGGTAACCCTGAAAGGAATACAGCTTTCATGTATTATGTGCTCTATTTATTGCTTTTTATGGCAAATTTATAAGTAAAAATAATAAAATTATATCATTATGTTAATTCTTTTTTGTAGTTTTTGTATTATTATTCTATTAAAATGAATGAACTATCTATTAAATATGACATAAATATGAGAACAAGTGAACAAGTTATTTATTTTCATTATACCATATAAAGTTGTATAAAGTTATTATCGTCATTACTTATTAAGGTGTAAAATAGTTATTTCTACTCTCTGGCACACAGTGTTGTGCCTGAACGCGTTCATTGAACGATAGTCATGAACTCGTTCATATTTTGGGCGAACGTGAACTGAACGTAGGCTACTGTATTACTGCCTGATGAACGATATTGTGAACTCGTTAAACAGCTGAATTTTACAGTTTTCGAATCCATTCAGCCGATCTCCGGGTCTGGCAGTACCACTTTTAGCATAGCTTAGCATAGATCATTGAAATGGACAAGACCATTAGCATCTCTCTCAAAAAAATTACCAAAGAGTTTCGATATTTTTCCTATTTAAAACTTGACTGTTCTGTAGTTACATCGTGTACTAAGACCGACAGAAAATGTAAAGTTGCGATTTTCTAGGCTGATATGGCAAGGAACTATACTCTCATTCCTGCGTAATAATCAAGAAACTTTGCTGCCCTACCATGAGTGCAGCAGGCGTAATGATATGACGCACATGTGTTGGTTGACTCACTGTACTGTGGCAAGTGTTATGGACACAAAATGGGTGTTTCATCGATATAAATGTTTAACTATATACAATAATGCTTATTACTATCAAACTTTTCATTTGCATCTTTTGTGGTTCAGTTTAATACATTTGTCAATTTTTAATCCAGCTAATCTTAATGATTTATTAATAAATAATTTGGAACATCTATACATTTCCACGGATATAGATTCGATAGAACTGCTTTGCAATTTCTGAAACTGAAAAAAGAATTCTTAAAGTCATTTGAGAATTTATCACTAAAAATTCTAGCTTTACTTATTCACTTTACTATAACTTACACAAGTGATTCACTTTTTAACCCAAAGCAGTGTGTTGGCAGAGTCGTATTCGATCTGTTGTTTCTAAACTATACAATAATAATAATAATTAAAGCTGCAAGCAGCATTTATCGGGGTTCAAGCATTTAAGGCCTTTAAGGCCTTTAAGCTCACAAGCATCAAAAGACATTAAGTTTTATTTAGCAAGCATTTAACAACTGTCATCATAGATGAAAAAGTCAATTTACAGCCAATACAGGCAGTTTACCATAGGAAATATATGGTTTTAAAGCGTTTTTACAGTTATAGCACCTTTTTCTAGCAGTTATAGCAGTCTTCTTACAGTCTTGCCTGATCTCCACCACTTTTATTAGTAGTACTCAAAGTGTGCCCATATATATGTGTCAGATTTGTTGTAAATATGTAATTTTGATAAGGAGTTTAGACAATTATATTCAGTGGCGTAACAAGCCAACACTGGGCCCTTAAGTAGGATTATCAAGGCGGGGCCCTTGATGACGCAATTGATGATATTGATGACGCAATGTCTGCAAGTAGGCTACCATGAATAGGGCAGGATATGATCATACACAGCATATAAGAGATGAGATGACTAACAAAATCAGGAGTAGCCTCACCAAAAACAAAAAAACAAAAAAACAAAAAAAAACATGGTGTCAGCGCACGATAACACATTGTTAGGCCTAGGTCCAAATACATAAAAAAGATGCTCTCTTACATTATAGCGGGATTTTACGGGCTTTCCTATGTGCAACTGCAAAGTTGTCGATTAGATCAGGATTGTGCGCATGGGCATTCTCAATTGACCCTTCGCAGGGAGTTTAAATGACAGGCGATCTGACTAATCATAATCCGCCATTTTGTCCAACAAAGCAGTCAGGAGAGTTAGTAGATTAACATTGGAGGATTTCAATTTGAAAAACAAAGTGTACTGACGTCTTAGCACTTTAAAACAACATTCCTTATATGTTCATTTATGTTTATTTTCATGCTATAAATTAACTAGAAGGAAGAGATGATCGGTTCACGAGCAGCTTTAACTGAGCCTCGAGTCTACAGCGATCTGTCAGACACATTAAAGAGTCACAAAATGGTATTTATTGTTTAAATGTCTCTAAAAAATGACTACATTTGAAAGGTGAGACTTTGTTTCATATCAAAAGTACTTGTCTGTCAGCGCGCAGTCTCCTCTCTGATCCGCAATGTATTTTTCACTGCGTGAGAACTTGGTGTGGTGTGAGAGTGGCGTCGCTTGTCAGACATAGCAACAGTAACTAAAGTGGGCGGGTCTTTGCAAGCGGTCATTGACAGTATAGAGCTGGTAAGTCCCTTCCGCTAACCCCACTGGACCTCTAGGTTGAAAAATCGTCAATGCAAGTGAATGTGAGAAAATAATTATTTTCTG
This sequence comes from Scardinius erythrophthalmus, assembly GCF_964197995.2. NCBI lineage: Eukaryota > Metazoa > Chordata > Actinopteri > Cypriniformes > Leuciscidae > Scardinius > Scardinius erythrophthalmus. The sequence continues at coordinate 5,746,518 of NC_138226.1, read as the reverse complement.
GTCTCGTTTGAATTTTGCCATGAATGTGAACATATGTTGTCTGTGAATTTTTAATATAATTTTTCGTGTGAAGAATGCCACAATTTAGCGGGTAGAAGTTTGATACGGTTAGACTTTGTGTGTGAGCACTTTGTGGACTACAACTAGTTTTTACATCAGACGGGAATCTGAAGAAAGAACAGCCCATTTGGTTTGAATGGTGACATTTGGGTACAAAACACACAGGCATCTCGATCTGTCTCCATAGATTATCGCAGCATGAGCACCGTGATTTGACAAGTGGAAGGAAAAATGTGTTATCGGGTGATGTCACATAGGCGACATGTAGTCTTTCTCATTATGTCTTTTCCACAATTGCTAGCCAAAGAATCATACAAGATACTGTCAGACTCGTAACATGAAAAATGATATAAAAAATTCACAGACAACGTATGTTCACATTCATGGCACAATTCAAACTGGACCGGAAAATAATTATTTTCTCACATTCACTTGCATTGACGATTTTTCAACCTAGAGGTCCAGTGGGGTTTTACGGATGGGCGGGACTTACTAGCTCTATGGACAGGGATTCGCCAGTCCCAATTCAAAACAAATTTCATCACAATCCATCAATTGTTCGTTTCAAACATGTGAGAGCATCAAACTGATCCATGGGTGAAATTGATTGGATTTATTTATTTTTTTTGTCAGTCCCTATCATAATTTTAACATTTTGGTGTTATTGTTTAGCTTTTTTTTTTTTTTTTATGTCTCGATCGGACTAACGGCTTTGAAGATAACCACAATTTTTTAAAGCTCTAAATGACACTTACAAAAACCATAAGGCGAAACCAAGGGGCAACATTCTCATCTGAAAAATGAAGCCTACCCGGAAGTGCGAAAAACTGCAATACATCGAAAATCCGCTAGGGGAAGGTCCCAAAAGGGTGCAAATGTCCATAGCCCCCATGTTAAAATGTCCGTTTTCACAGCATAAATTCATGTTTTTACAGGTTGGTCCCATGGACTTTTATTGTATTTTTTGATAGGTTCTGAGTGCCTGACAACGGCGAGGGTAGTGAATTTTTTTCTAACTCGTTAGTTTAGATAGTATTTAGATATAAAATGTATGACAAATAAGGGCGTGGTTAACTTTGATTGACAGCTTGATTGACAGCTTAGGCTGTGCCAAGGAGAATGACAACATAAGAAGCGCCATTTTCTAACACAGCTAAAATCTGTGGTTTATTTAAAGATTTATGAAAATTTTATCCAGTTGTGAGATCCAGCGATGATGACCGGGCGCTCGGCGCATGTACCCTGCCTGGAACAGCTTTTCCTCGGCTAGTCGTTCGCCGCTGACCCTGGGGTCTCTGTAGTGGTTAAACATGAGTTATAATTTGTCTTGTCTATATCTAACGGGCGATTTTTGGTTTTGTGAAACTATAATTTGTTCCCTGGCCAATCGTTTTTGCTGAGGGGAAGTTTCATAACTTTATAAGCTATTTAACTTTACTGTTGTATTGTTAGACTAGATCGAGCGCTGACTTTGTGTGTTTGACTGAATTGTTTGCTTTATTTGTATAGCTTCTTATACCTTTTACTTATACTTTTATAATGGCTAATATTGATACAACTGAAATTTAACAAAAAGAGACTGGGTTGAGTTTTGTCATTTTAAATTTTAACACAACGAAGATGATCTATATGTTGTTTACTGCAAAATCTGTTGTTTAGTACAAATGCACATATTGCCTGGACCATATTAAAATGTTTAATATTTTTATATTATATTTAAAACAAAAAAGAGGCAGGTTTGTGTTTTATATTTTGTTTTTTTTATAAATAGGCAAACTATGTGCAGTGAATATAATCAATACGCGTTGCCTGAACCACATTTGTGTGGCTATAATATTAAGATTTCTTTAAATGAAAACGAAAAGAGTTAGTATGGTGTTTTATAACATATTTTGTTGCCTAAAATATACACAAAGATAACTGGAGTAGCAGAGCGAGCTGAGTGACGCGCGCTGCATCAGAAGGTGGGCGGGGTTAGGATTTCCCAAGATTTTCCAAGATGGCGCCGCCCATACCCCCCATAAACGGCTTCAAAACCGTTATGCAGAAAGTCTATGGGTGACGTCACAGACGCTTTGTCCATATTTTTTACAGTCTATGGGCGAAACCTGTCATGTTTGGTATTGTTGGACTCGGCAAGGATTCAGGTGTCTTAGGAGGTCACTCCTGTGAAAAAACACTGGCTTGAAACTTCTAAGGCTCCTTCAAGGCATTGTGCCAATGACTTATACTGAGTTTTTTGAGATACACCAATGTTCTCATAGACTATCATGGCACCCTGGACAAAGACACTGCGTGCCAATTTTCAGTAGACTAACAGTTGGGTGCGCTTATAGCGATTTTCATGATTTGTTTCACTGTTATAGCGCCACCAAGTGGCCAATTGTCACGATTTTTTTCATGTCAACTCAGATTGAGCTTATGAACATGTGTCCCAAGTTTAGCGAAAATGTCTCTTTCCGCTCACAATTTAGAACCATTTTATAGTGCCACCAAGTGGCCAATTGTCATGATTTTTTTTTCACGTGACCTCAGAATGAGCTCATGAACATGTGTCCCAAGTTTTGCGAAAATATCTCTTTCCGTTCACAAGTTATAACCGTTTTATAGTGCCACCAAGTGGACAATTGTTGCGATTTTTTTCAAGTGATCTCAGATTGAGCTCAGGAAGATGTATCCCAAGTTTAGCAAAAAAATCTCTTTCTGTTCACAATTTATAACCGTTTTAGTAAAAGTGGCCCTGGTGCCATCAAATATTTTGGTTCCAGTTATCGACCGTTAATTGAAATTTTGAATTTTTTGGATGATTACTGATTGTCAGACTCCAGAGAATATTCTTGCAGTGGTTTGGTTCCGATCGGGCAAAAAACCTAGGAGAAGTTCGCAAAAATAGGTTTTTCAAAAAAATGTGATTTACTCAAAATTGGCGCCGAAGGGCGAGCAAATCGGAGATAGCCATTTTGTCCGCCTCGAGCCAAGGATTCCAACGATATAAGACACTTGATCCTGGGACAAACGGTCTAAGAGTTATGAGCGATTTTGAACTTTTGGTTGCTGTAGCGCCACCTATGGGCCAATCGGGGTCATACTCTGATAGGTTGTCCCCAAATTGAGGCCTACCATCTGGCCAGGTTTCAAGTCTCTAGGCCTTACGGTTTGTCCTGCACGATGCGTTTTACAAATCCTTACAATTACAATAGGGTTTCAGCATTTCATGCTTGAACCCCTAATAAGAATGAAGGCTTTTTGCCAGTTATAGCGCCACCTATGGTCCGATCTCCATGAAACTCTGCATGCTTCCTCACCATGTTCTGACACATATGCTCATCAATTTTTGTGAAGTTCTGAGTTTTCCTTTGGGATTTATAGGCTTTTGAGTGTATTTTGCCACGCCCCTTTTCTAAATGACCCTGTTACAGCCACCCGAATGGCAAAGTTCAACTTTGTTTTGATAATTATTGATCTAGAGAGTCCAGAGAATTGTCCTAGACTGGTTTGGTTCCGATCGGGCGAAAAACCAGGGACTAGTTCGCAAAAGTAGGTTTTGGACAAAATCCGACATAGCAGAAAATTTTCCCTGCCTACATCCAAATCGGAGATAGCCATTTTGTCCGCCTCGAGCCAAGGATTCCAACGATATAAGACACTTGATCCTGGGACAAACGGTCTAAGAGTTATGAGCGATTTTGAACTTTTGGTTGCTGTAGCGCCACCTATGGGCCAATCGGGGTCATACTCTGATAGGTTGTCCCCAAATTGAGGCCTACCATCTGGCCAGGTTTCAAGTCTCTAGGCCTTACGGTTTGTCCTGCACGATGCGTTTTACAAATCCTTACAATTACAATAGGGTTTCAGCATTTCATGCTTGAACCCCTAATAAGAATGAAGGCTTTTTGCCAGTTATAGCGCCACCTATGGTCCGATCTCCATGAAACTCTGCATGCTTCCTCACCATGTTCTGACACATATGCTCATCAATTTTTGTGAAGTTCTGAGTTTTCCTTTGGGATTTATAGGCTTTTGAGTGTATTTTGCCACGCCCCTTTTCTAAATGACCCTGTTACAGCTACCCGAATGGCAAAGTTCAACTTTTTTTTTGATAATTATTGATCTAGAGAGTCCAGAGAATTGTCCTAGACTGGTTTGGTTCCGATCGGGCGAAAAACCAGGGACTAGTTCGCAAAAGTAGGTTTTGGACAAAATCCGACATAGCAGAAAATTTTCCCTGCCTACATCCAAATCGGAGATAGCCATTTTGTCCGCCTCGAGCCAAGGATTCCAACGATATAAGACACTTGATCCTGGGACAAACGGTCTAAGAGTTATGAGCGATTTTGAACTTTTGGTTGCTGTAGCGCCACCTATGGGCCAATCGGGGTCATACTCTGATAGGTTGTCCCCAAATTGAGGCCTACCATCTGGCCAGGTTTCAAGTCTCTAGGCCTTACGGTTTGTCCTGCACGATGCATTTTACAAATCCTTACAATTACAATAGGGTTTCAGCATTTCATGCTTGAACCCCTAATAATAATAAAAAAGAGCAATCTCTGCAAGACAATAAAGAGATCTCCTATAAATCACCCTCTCTAAAAGGCTGGCATAAACTTTTAAGATTATTCCTTTGGATTCATACCTCAACACAGAATTGGCTCTATCACTCTCTCTCCTCTCCACCTATAGCTGGTGTGTGGTGAGCGCACTGGCGCCATTGTACTGTGGCTGCCGTCGCTTTGGGTGTACAGTAGTACATATGAAAGCGCTATATAAATGCCTCATTCTCTTTTCATTCATTCTAACAGATTTATTTATTTTAAATCACATTTGGACCCCATTTCTTATTGTTGATATATGTATTTATTTTGTGTTGTCATACTTAATGCTGTTATTATTAATTTCCCCCCTTTACTATGTATTGGGCTATGTTTGATTGTTATTATGTTTTAATAAATCTATGGTTTTATATATTTGTATACCCGGATATGGGGACAAAACGTTCCCAGAACAAAAAGTTCCAAATTGTGTAACTGAAACCAGTGAGTTTGTGCAATCAAAACGGCTGTTTTCAGTATCTCAGAATCTATCTACAGTTTAATTTTTTTCTTGGGAGGTGCATGTGTTGGTTGACTCACTGTACTGTGGCAACTTTTATGGATTTCTAATAATTTCTAATGAAACTTCACTGAAGTAAGTAAAAAAAACTGGAAAAACAGGAAAACCTGTGGATGAACTTCATGATTTATCTATCTTTAACTTTATATATTATCTATCTATATCAAATCTTCCTTTCATAGGCAAGATCATTGAAAAAGTTGAAAAAGCTGAACAAATTCTTAAGCTCCAATGGATACTTTGACAATTTTCAATCTGGTTTCGGACCGCAGCACAGAGACAGCGCTCATAAAGATAATAAACGATATTCGCTTAAATACTGATACAGGCAAATTATCAGTGCTGGTACTACTCGACCTCAGTGCTGCATTTGACACTGTCGATCATAACATACTTCTTGACAGGCTGGAAAACTGGGTGGGGCTTTCTGGGATAGTCCTAAAATGGTTCAGGTCATACTTAGAAGGGAGAGGTTATTATGTGAGTATAGGAGACTTTGGGCCCTATTTTAAATATCTGAAACGCAAGTATCAAACAAAGAAAAGTGTATGCGCGTTGTGCACATGCTACATTATGGCAGAGTATGCGCCCTTAAAATAGCATCTGAACACACCACTGAAAACGCGCCACTGACTTTAGACCTTTGTTTCCAGTCAAGACTTAGAGAAACTTGTACATGCTTTCATCACCAGCAGGGTGGATTTGCTTTGGGTGCACTTACCCAACCCCAAACAATGTTTCATGCCTCTAACAAGTTCTTTCGATCTTCTTTCTGATCTGAATGGTGTGTGGAAAACACTTGAGTTTTGCCAGACTTGTCCCAGCATCTTGAACGCAACTGAATGCTTTTTCAAGCATCTCCATACTTGAAAACTGCAGAAATCTACTTTTAAACACGAAATGACGAAATATTTACGTACATATTTACAGCGGGTCTATTCGCACGGGATTAGTATTACCTGAGGTAATTTTTCCGGACCTTTTCACTGAAAGTAAAAGTCGCCGTAATCTTTACTGATATTGTCCGTAATGATTACTGAGATGGCACATTCGGACGGGACTAAAATCACAGAGAAGCTCTGGTAATTATTACTTTACCCCACCTCTCCATGTTAAACTAGTCCTGTCCAAATAGGGATATATTTGCATTTGTATCTACAACTCTCGTTGTGACACTTACATTGCATTTCAAGAACACATTTACATTCTTATCACTTCTTGCTTTCCCTGGGAAACGAACCCATGACCTTGGCGTTGCAAGTGCCAACTCTCTGTTTGAGCTACAGGAAAGCTGTGACAGTTATGCCGAGTTCAGACTGCACGATTTTAGCCCCGATTTTGGCTCGCCGACAGGTTTTGAGAAATCGCCGACAAATGCCCGAAATCACAGACAAATCGGTGCTCGTTCATGCGAGTGACAGTCACGCAGTGTGAATGAGCAAAGACGCGATCTGAGAGAATCACCGACGAGTCGCCGACGCCCGTGAGATATTTGGCATGCTAAATATCTGGACCTGTCGGCGATTCAAAATCCTGCTGTGTGAAAGTGTTATGACTGAAAACTACATCGGCGATGACCGAGAGCCAATGAGAGAACAAGATACAGAGCAGCGGGGAGTTCGGGGAGGAGTTATAGGCCACAATATCAATATTTTAATAGATATATTTACAATTATATCAAACAGAAACAAAGCACAAACATTTGCTTGACCAGCAGCAACAGCAGCACACTGCAAAATTATTTATTTGCCCCCAACTCTCTTTGCAGAACACACAGTCCTTGCTCCCCTTGTCCTGCAGCCATTTCCTCATGCATAATATGTTTTTCTTTTTCTCCTTTTCGCTGCAAATCAGTGCACCGACAATTTGGATCGCAAACTTCTTGCAGGCTATCATTTTTAATAACAATTTCAGTCTCGCGCGAGAACTGCGGTCTCACGCACGCGGGATTTTGCGCTATTTCCTTATCACTTCTCGCGTGTTTTTTGTTGCGAAACGTAGTTTGCGGACCAGACAGGATTTATCTGCGATTCTTCCTCCTGAAAGTCATGCAGTGTGAAACCTCCTGTCGTCGATGCATCGTGCAGTGTGAACATACCAGCAACTGAATGTTACCCCAGATAGTCACGCAGTGTGAAAAGAACAGTGACCCGACTACTTTGAAAATCGTGCAGTCTGAACTCGGCATTAGCCTACTATTCGCAGCCCTGAGACCCACCATGGGATTGATGGAACTGATGGAGCGGTACAGACTCGAACAACACCAGTGACTGCTTCTTCTAGAAGGACTAATGGTTCAAATGAAAAAAGAACAGACAATGGCAAAAAGAAACAAGGGGAGATCAAACCATTTCAGAGACTACAGACAGCAGTCTTTCCACATAGATGGAAAACAAGTGGGCCAAGAAATGCACACATAAACACAGACTCACTGCACATGACACTAGACAGAGACAAATAAATACACTAGGGATGGGCATAATTAATCGACGATCGATCATTGATCGTTAAGAATTTCGTCGATCACATTTATTTGTTATCGATTAAACTAATGCAGGTTGCGTTGCGTAGTGTGAGTCTTGAAGCAATGGAATTAATTTTAGCGCGGAGGTACCTGTGCATCCCGTCAACGTCAGTCCCCTCAGAGCGGGTGTTTTCGGCGGCTGGACTGGCTGTCACCAGGTTGCGGTCGCGTCTGATCCCAGATCATGTCATCATGCTTATCTTTCTCAACAGAAATCAGTAGACTGGTGCAGAAGTTCTATGGGAACTTCATGCGTTTTCTCAGATCGGATAGCTATCTGATTTATCAAAACGATTCCATTTACACCAGGTCACATTATGTGTTTTTGCAAAACGGATATAAATCCGATCTTGAATTCCCGCGCTATGCATATTTAAATTATTGCACGTCACCAAAAGCAACTGACTGATATGAGCTGCATTTTATTGATCATCAGCGAACATTTCTAAATCAAAGACCGCAACAAGATGCGGCAACAGCCCTGGTAAGATCATTTCGATTCTTTACTTTTAATGAAGATGATTGTGTGTTGATGAATGACTTTCACTTTGATTTGCGATAGTTTGCACATTGACTTGATGAATAGACGCTCCCCAGCAAACACATTTACGTTGTGGCAAAGTCTCTGGCACGTTGCATTTCTGCTATGGCAACGTCGCTGTCTACGTGCTCGCAACATTGTAACAACGTAGAATTGTAAGACGCGACAGGGCTGTAGCAACGTTGCTGCGCGACATTCAGCAACTGAGAGACGACGTTCTGACAATATTTTTATATGGTGCATTTTGTTAGATAATTATATACTTTTATCGTTTATTGTTTATATTTTTATTTAATAGGGCTATCAACACCTGCAAGTGTAGCCTACACTTTGAAGAGTAAAAATGACACAAAGTTTCGTTAATTCAACTTTATTAAAACTGCATTTAATCAAATTGCACTTCCAAAAGTCATACATTTGTGAAAAAAAGAAAAAAAAAGAAATAAACGAATATACAAATTTATTTTAAGTATAATAAATAAAACATAAAAAGCAAAGGCAGATCAGAACATTTAATGAACATAACCGGGTCTGTTTGGCAGACAGAGGGCGAAAGGCGGTGTCACCGGGGAAACATCCACAAATCCAGAGGAGTAAAGAAACAAATGAGACTAAATAGCGGAAAAATCAAATGACAAACTAAACAGTGCGAGCGAGGCTACATTAATCACATTAGAAATTAAAGTTGTAGATTGTGTTTGATAGCTGAGGTAGGCTAAACGCAATACTCACGTATCCTTGCTCGATGATGAATGAGAACACAATGAGCCCAACAACAGGTGGTTGGAATTAAAAAGGCTGATTTTCGCGCTTCAGGGCAGTGACGAGTACATTATGTAGTCCAGTGGTTGTCCTGACACCCTAGGCACAACCTTAAGCAATGGCCCTGAACGGTGGTTTAATGTCAACATTGTGACAACGCTGTAACAACCTTCACTACACAACGTAGTTATAGCAACCTTTTGGCCATGTTGTTAAAACGTTGTTAGAAGGTTGGCTACGTTGCGCCAACGTTCTGTGTTTGCTGGGTCATCTGTGGTGATGCGTGTTGAAGTAGCGTCGTCATCTGGCTATAACATGACATATAGCCTATAACACGCTCTCACACGTTTATTTCTTAGCATTTTTGGTATAAGTCAAATTTACATATGTGGTTTTAACAACCAGATGCATTTACTCTTGTCCAGTTTCGTCTGGAATGCGTCTCAGATCTCCCCCTGAAGTGGTTTGAGCGATCGGATTTAAATCCGTCTCGAATGCGTTTCGGAGGGCATATACATTTGGTCTTTTCACGATCGGATAGCTATCCGATCACAGAAAATGGATGAAGTGGCCATGGGTCTCTGTTTAAGAGCGCCGGCTCACAGCGGCAGGTTCCGCTGTTTAAGAGCACCGCAGGGCATCTTCAAGTCTACCGAACGTCCAGTTTCTATGAAGGTAAAACAGTAGCAAAACTCGAGAGCTTGCTAATTTGAATGTGAGAACTTGTAAAATTAATATTTGTATTTGTAAGTTGAAATTTATACTTGCAGCTCTGATGTGAAAAGCTGCATCTATCGATTTGCACACACAGACAATACTCAGAACACCTGTGTTTTGAATTCGAAGTTGCAGATTAATAGTTACAAATGTGTAAAGTGTCATTTACATAAACAAAATGACAGGCACAATTGTGTACTACACATTTATCTTTGTGCTTTAGTTCAGTTTCGTTGTACAACCACAAGTCGGCACTCACAACCTCTCATATCTGGCAGTACAACTTCAAATCCTAGCGCTTTGACTTTTGCTACTCTTTTTGCGATATGCCTGTAGCAAAACTCACTCGTGCACTTGTAAATGCAGACTTGCGAGAGCAGAGTCGGGGGCGGGGCTGGGGTCGGAATGAAGTCATTTTATTGGTCGATGCCTCACCAATGAACAGAATATGAACGCAACGCGTTTAATTGAGACAGTGGTATTAAAAGACCAAACAGGAAACACCATAAAGCATAGCCTATACAGAAAAAAATTGAGCACAGAATATGAACGCAACGCGTTTAATTGTACGTTTTCCTCAAAACCCAAGAAAACGCTTAATGAGGCTTAATGGACTAACAGTTATAAAATAAAAATTAAAAACAATAAAAAAAACACATAATTTGTTACTTTATTAATAAAACACTAGGCAGCAAGTTTATTTGCACTGAACACACATTTGCTTATATATATATATATATATATATATATATATATATATATATATATATATATATATATATATATATATAAATGAAGAGTTCAGATGCTCATATATTTAAATTCAATAATTTCACTTAAATGGCAGTGAAGATTACCTATTAATTATCATTTAAGTGAAATTACTGAACTTAAATATACAAGCTTGATAAAAATGATCATTCTATAAGAAAATTTCAAATGGCATTTAGAGGCTTTTGCATCTGAACTCTTCATATATATATATATATATATATATATATATATATATATATATATATAGCCTATATATATATATATATATACATATATATATATATGTGTGTGTGTGTGTGTGTGTGTGTGTGTGTGTGTGTGTGTGTGTGTGCCAATTCCATTGCAATATGAAAATGCACCTAAATTATCTGATAAGAATGTAAAATGTATACCTTAATATGCAATGTAAGTCGCTTTGGAAAAATGTAAATGTTTTAAATATTCACCCTAGCCTAACTGTTGGACACACAAAACTCTTTTACAGTCTATATGGTATATATACCATATATAGGGCATATATATATATGGCATACGTCATATGTTTTACGTCATATTCTGTGCTCATCTGCTTTTCTGTAGTATGCATTAGCATTGTGCCTACTGAGTTTGATAATTTCGTTTATTTATTTTAATATCAGTCTAATGCATTAAGCCATGTTAGTGTTTCAGTGCACGCGGGTTTCGTGACATCATCGAACTCCCATTTCATTGGCTAGGTGCCAACCAATAAAACGGCTCCTTTGACCCCCCCTTCTCCCGCCCCCCTTTCCCTCTCACCGCCTCTGAGTTTCAAGTGCACAAGTTAGTTTTGCACCTGATATGTCGCGAAAAGAGTAGCAAAAGTCAAGGCGCGAAATTTGAAATTGCAGTGACAGATTTGAGAAGCTGCAAGTGCTTAATTGAGGAAGTACCGCGAATGTGAACGTAAGATTAAACGCAAAATATATATTACAAGTTTGTGTCTGTCGTTGTATTTCTGTGAATGGCATTTTACACATTTGTGTCTACTTGTCTGCAGCTTCAGATTCAGAATACAGGTTTGTGACTATTGTTTGCGAGTGCAAATTTCAACATTCAACTTCAGATTTTTATTTTACAGGTTTTCACATTGGAGCTGTGAGTGTAAATGTTCATGTACAAGTACGAATATTTATTGTACAAGTTCTCAAATTCACATTTACATGCTCTCGAGTTTTGCTACTGTTTTACCTTCATAAGTTTCACTGCCACAAGTTGATCTTCTTGTAATAAAGATCTCATCGAGGACAAACAAACTGTATTTTTGTATTTTCGTTGCTTTTTTAATTTATAAAAAGTTAAAGAAATAATGAATTTCAATATAAAAATATTAATGATTAATCGATAGTCGATCGTTAATTCTCCCGACGATCGACTAAGAAAATTTAATCGAATGCCCATCCCTAAAATACACACTTGAATGCAGAAAATATGTACTGATTGCACATATGTGGATAAAAGATGCCCACACTGAGAAAATGGACTCAATGAAAAACACTGGGTTGCATTGGGTTGAGAGAGTATATCACTGTTGTTTTAATGAATATTTTGTCAAATGTATACATTTTTGTATAATTACCATTATATTTAACTAGATTTTGTTTGTTTTCTAAAATATTGTTTTGAATATATTGTTGAATTCTTTGAATGATGATGATATATTAATGTTTGTTAACAATAGACTAATCTCTGATTGAAACACCATGGTTGCCTCATCTTGAATAATATTCATGCATTAGGCCTGTGCAGGACCAGTAATATTTGCAAAATGCCCCTTAAACTTATAATGGTGGCACACTCTGGCCTACACTATCTGTTGCAAATCAGCTGTTCCAAGAGATAGTTTACAAAAGAAACTACTGGCACAGACTACTTGCAAGGTGAGAGAATAGTTATCCAATCTCCATCTGTGGATGGACTGAGGAATAGTTATATAATTTATAAATATATGAAGAGTTCAGATGCAAAAGCCTCTTAAGTGCCATCTGAAATTTTCTTCTAGAATGATCATTTTTATAAAGCTTGTGTATTTAAGTTAAAGGTGCATTAAGCAACTTTTCATGTTAAAAATACCTGTTTTTCTAACCCATACATGCTTAAACAATTGCCTGATGGGCTGAATGAGCCCTTCTCTGATCACTGCGATTGCCTCTATAATCCTGTACAGTAAAATAAATAAAAGGGATTCGGGCCGAATCTGAGACTGGGCGTGACGTCATGCACGTTCAGTTGCAGTGTTGCAGTTTCATTTGTCGCCAGAGGGGGGCATAGTTCTGCAAAAATTCAGAGACTTGCTCTTTGCACCTTTAAGTAATTTCACTTAAATTACAATTAATTGGTAATTTGCATTGCCATTTCAGTGAAATTATTTAATTTAAATATACGAGCTTGATAAAAAATGATCATTCTAGAAGAAAATTTCAGATGGCACTATAGAGGCTTTTGCATCTGAACTTTTCATATACTGTATATATTAGTATTTAGAAATATTTCATAATTATGTAGTTGCCTCTTCCTATTGTCTGTGGGCCAGTATTGATTGCAAAACCTGCACCTCTTCTGTGGCAAATGCTAATATAATGATCCCTACTTCGTGAAGTCAAGCAGCAGAAGTTAAAGCTACACTGTGTAACTTTTTTAGTTGATTCTTAGCAAAAAACACTTAGTTCTTTCAAAAATATATGTGCTCATTAATGTATATTTACTTCTTTCAAGTAATAAAGTATTATCTTAAGTTTATAATCTGCCATTGAAAGTACATAAGGGTGAGGGGTTCGTATGCCGGTCGCCATGTTGCCCCTCCATCTTGAAACTACATTAGCCAAAGAGGGACATGCCTGTAAATTCAAGCTTCGCCTTTTGCGTTTTTCACTCAGTGACACCGTGACGAATGCGAGGGGGAGATTACTCGCGAGCTCGCGAGTGCCGGCAGATTTGAAAGATAGTGTGGTGTGTGTGCGTGCGTACTCACATTTGAAAGAGAGAATTAAAACGTCAACGCGACAGACAAATCAGCAAGACCATAGTCAATATTGGAGTAACTTTTCCCAGATGGAAAGAGCTCATGAGGAGAAAATATTTTAAAACGGACGCCGAGGTTGCCTGCTTTCTTCTCGACAGGTAATTCAGCCTGTTGTAATTCATTTGTGTAAATTCAAAGTTTTATAGTTGCTTGTCTAACCATAGCATGGTTGTGCATAACGGCAGAACGACCTCTAGTATAACTTCATCCTCGCGTCAACCGTCAATGGTGAAAAATGATTGTTTACCTTGTAACATAAATCTGTGCTGCGACGGATCACAGGTAATGAATAGTTTTAAGTGTGTGTGTGTGTGTGAGAGAGAGAGAGAGAGAGAGAGAGAGAGAGAGAGAGAGAGAGAGAGAGAGAGAGAAAGTGTGTGTGTGAGAAAAAGAGAGAGAGAAAGTGTGTGTGTGTGTGTGTGTGTGTGTGTGTGTGTGTGTGTGTGTGTGTGTGTGTGTGTGTGTGTGTGTGTGTGTGTGTGTGTGTGTGTGTGAGAAAGAGAAAATGTGTGTGTGTAAGCTCATCTCTCTCTCTCTCAGAGTGTATAGCATTTTCTATTGTGAAGATCGTTTAATTATGATTGTTGTGTTGGATTTTTTCCCCCACAGGAAGTCTTTGATCTAAACTGGTAATATACTTGAAGTAGTGAATGTTTCATGAGCAGCGGATCAACATGTTCATCGGTAAAAAAAAGGACACTGTAAATTTTAGTTATTTTTAATTGCTTTTACTTTGTACACATTGTAACATTAGCCTAATCTGATTATGCTGGGATAGCCGATTCCAAGGGTGACGTTTACCTCCTGACATCTGTCCTGTAGTTTTATTCATTTTAGACATATTGTTTATTATTGTCATGGACGAAGTGATAACTGGAAGCCATGTTAATCTTGGAATAATACGGACACCGTAGGAGTTAAAACGCTCTCGAAATTGAGAGGAACAGAAACTAATTTTCACTGGGTAGTCATATACAATTTCACCGCTAGATGGGGGTAAAAATCACACAGTGTAGCTTTAAGTGACAATGTGCAAATACTTTAGACACAGGCCGTTCATCCAATCTGAGGCTGATAATAACTTAGATGCATGTCTTCAGCACTCATGAATACAGCAAATGTCCCCACTACCGTTAGTATAACAGCGCTCTGAAATTCTCTTATTCCTCATTAGGTGGCCTTTTGTACAAACACCTAATACTAATAACATTTTCTGATCTAATCTAATTTGAGAACTATTTATGGTTAATTAGTTAACAAAGCATAAAAACAATATCTAACTCTTTGAATATGAGCTAATTAAACAATAGTAATTTTGGTAATTGCAGTGACAATGATTGAAAAACGTTCTATTTGTATATACTAACATATTAACAAGAGACTACAATTATGAATTTACATTTACATTTATGCATTTGGCAAACCCTTTTATCCAAAGCGACTTGCATTGCATTTCAAGGTACACATTTACATTCTTATTAGTTCTTGCTTTCCCTGTGAATCGAACCCATTACCTTGGCGTTGCAAGCGCCAACACTCAATTAACAATAAACTACAAGTTTGCACATGATTTGTAAGTACTTTATTACTGTATACTTATTATTATTAAAGTGCTACCCTCTATTCCATAAACATAATGATTGTTATACTGTACAAGCTGTATATTCTATCCCCTACTCCTAAACCTAACCATCACAGGAAACCTTCTGCATTTTTGCATTTTCAGAAAATCTCACATAGTATGATTTATCAGATGTTTTTCCTCATCAGGACTAAAAATACAAACTTAGGGTACATTGCAATTCTGTTGTTTTTATATATGGATAGTTATATATTTTATAACTTACTAATAACCCACATCCTAAACGGGCGGGTGTTCAGAGAACAACGGGGGGGGTGGGGGTGTGTGTGTGTGTGTGGGGGGGGGGGGTGGGGATGCGTTGGAAGCAAGATTTTTGAAAGGGGGGCGTTCACTAATTTACACCAAAGATCCAGGCAAGACAAGATTAAACATGTAATTACTTGCAAAATAATTGCCTACAACATTCCAAAATCTGCCAGTTTATTGTGACATGTAAGCTATGTATCATTTCTTTTGCAACGACTCTATTCAGTGGCGTGCACAGACCTCTTCCGGGGCAGGGGCGGAAGGACCAAAAAGGGCACTTTTTTAAAATTTTTTTTTTTTTTAAGTAAATCACCTGTATTTAAAGCAGTACCCGTGTGCCTGTTGTGTTTTTATATATTTTAAAGGGGTCATATAATGCCATTTTTGTACAAGCTAATATGATTCTTTAGGGTCTAATTTAAAAATTTGTAATATACTTAATTAAAAATTCTCATTAGTATTGTAAAAAAACACTCATTTTACCTGGTCAAAAACAGCTCTGTTTTCAGCACGCCGTTTAAGTGCATGTGTCTTTAAATGGTAATGAGCTTTGCTCACCCCGCCCCTCTGTTCTGTGCATACACCATTTCTAACACAATAACACAATAACCATAGCGCGTTGTTCATTATAAACGTGGGATTATGAATTATATTCAGAAAGTCGTACATAGAAAACATGCCGTAATGTACCCTGAGTGTAAACAGCCGCATTCATCGTGAAGCATGCTAGCGATTTGCAAAGATTAATATAAATAGTAATATAAAGGTTAATAAAACGTTACACGCACTTCAGTTCTTCGAGGTGCAGCAGGAACACGAATAGTTGGTACCGATCCTTTTTTCAGGAGCAGCTTCTTAGCAAAACCAGCTTTACTGACCCTCGTTTATAAAGCAGTCTGGTGAGAAATGATTCGCACAAACATGAAAGCATTGACGTTGATCGTGGGGAATATTCCCTTCAAAAACAAAACTCAGCCACTGCGTCTTCAGCGGTTCGGATTTAGGAACATCAAAATGATGCTGTGTTCCTTATTACACCCAAGAACAGAACACCACAATCGCTTAGACGCCATTCTGCTCATAGACTGTGCTCCAGCGTTTCAACAATAACGAGCGGACTATGATGACAGACAGCTCGCTCACGAGTGAGGGCGGGTCTGTGTTGAAACGCTGCTGTCAATCAACAATCGTGGGAGGGGCGTGACGGCTTGATTTGAGAGAGGATAAAAAAACACTGGATGTATTTTTATCATTTTATGATGGTTGTGTACAGGCACTGCCAACACACATTTCAGTACAATCAACTTGTAAAAGTGCATGTACCATTATATGACCCCTTTAATGACTTCCTCACAATTATTTGGAATATCTCGCTCGATGGAGAGCAGCAGTAGGTCAGAGAGCCTCTCTTCATTACCAATAAAAAGATGTTGATACAATTAGAATGCATTACACATCAAACAAAAATTGGGAAATGATGATAATATTACTAAATATTATTTACTTTACCAAACAAAACAGAGAATCAAGTGGGTAATTATGAGGAACTCATGTTTAGTTATGTTGATGTAACTAAACATATAGTTATGTTTAATAACTTCCTGAATAACCTCGAATAACTTCCTGTTTCGAATGCGCATGCGTCGCGTCTGAGCGCGTTGTTGTCTTTGGAGCTCCATCGATTGATTTATAATTCTTGTTTTCTCTTTAAACTCACTTACAACGAACATTTTCTACTTTTCCTCACCTCATAGTTATAACGCGGATTGTTGAGCAGACGCGTCTCAAGCCTTGTGATCCAACGCTGGATACTCTTATAGGTTACGTCCGTGGATCACGGCTGAACGCGTCTTCTCCGCACTCATTTAAGTTACAAACAAACATTTTTCACCTATCGTGCGTCTACTCTACACCCGTACCACTGAAAAGACGGATTATATCCAAGACTTAAGCCATAAATTAGTATTAATATTGATAGCACCACTGGTAGCGTCGTTGTAACTTACTGTCCATCTGTTAAAATGGCGAATATATCAAATGTAAGTAGTCTACCTTTTGGTGCAGGTGAGGACACATTTGAGCTGCACGCGGTGCAGTCTGAGCTGGAAGCTGTTGAGAAACAGATCCACGACCTTTTAGTAAGAAAAGCCGAGCTGATAGACCGGCGTTTGGCTCTCGAAACATCGCGCGCCGAGGCACACAAATCAGAGATTAATGTTACTAACCCGCTGACTCCGACCTCGTCTACTCCGTGCGTTCCTCAACATCGGTCCCGAACGTCGAGGTCGCGATCAGCCATGGTCTCGTTCACTCCGGCTCCAACATGCCATCACGAAGCCTGGATTTTTCCGCAGCGGAAGTCGCGAGTCAGGTCTAGACCAAGAAAACTCTCTCCGACCCTCCCGGTTTTCGAGATATCCACACAAAACCGCTTCTCCCCTCTTCGCGAAACAGAACGCGATGCTGTGATCATCGGCGATTCCATCGTTCGACACGTACACGTTACGTTAAATAAAAGTAAGGTGCATAGTCACTGCTTTCCTGGTGCTCGTGTTTCTGAAGTCGCTGCTCACGTTCCCGAGATTCTGAACGAGCGCGTCGGAACCGTTGTCCTGCACGCGGGAGGGGCCGACATCAGACTGCGCCAGACGGAAGTTTTGAAGAAAGACTTCAGGAATCTGATCGATACGGTACGCAGCACATCGCCTGATATAACGATTATTGTGTCAGGACCGCTTCCCACGTACCGACTAGGTCATGAAAAGTTTAGTAGATTATTTGCGCTTAATGAATGGTTAATGTCATGGTGCAATGAGCAGAAACTTCTCTTTGTAAATAATTGGAATCTGTTTTGGGAGCGTCCTAGGCTTTACCGTGCTGATGGCTTACACCCAAACAGATTCGGATCGGATCTTCTGTCAGATAACATCTCCAAAATGTTAAATACCTTTTGACTAGTAAACAAAAGTCCAAATCATAGTCTCTGCTGCACCAATTTAACTGATATAAATAGTGTAGAACATTGCATAGAAACTGTGTCTATTCCTCGTTTAGTGAGATCAAATCATAAATCTACTGCAGGATCTAGAAAAAATCTAATTGTTATTAAACCAGAAAATGTTGCTATTGGTAATCAAAAACAATTTTTAAAGCTAGGTCTTCTAAACATTAGATCACTCACACCTAAGGCAGTTATTGTAAATGAAATAGTCACAGATAATAGCTTCGATGTACTTTGCCTTACTGAAACCTGGCTTAAACCAAATGATTATTTTGGTTTAAATGAGTCTACTCCTCCTGGATACTTCTATAAGCATGAGCCCCGTCTGAATGGTCGTGGCGGCGGTGTTGCAACAATCTATAGAGATTTTCTCAATGTTACTCAGAAAACGGGTTATAAGTTTATTTCATTTGAAGTACTTGTACTAAATGTTACGCTCTTAGATGATAGAAAAACATCCCTATTATCTCTAGCCTTGGCTACCGTATATAGACCGCCTGGGCCTTACGCTGATTTCCTAAAAGAGTTTGCAGATTTTCTCTCAGACCTATTAGTTAACTTCGATAAAGCATTAATTGTTGGAGACTTTAATATCCATGTAGATAATCAAAATGATGCGTTAGGGGCTGCGTTTACTGATTTATTAAACTCCTTTGGGGTCAAGCAAAACATTACCGGACCGACTCATCGATTTAATCATACACTCGATTTAATTATATCACATGGAACCGATCCAACCGATATAGATATCATTCCACAAAGTGACGATGTCACTGACCATTACATGGTAACTTGCATATTACGTACTCCTGTAATATATCATGCTGCGCCGCGTTATCGATTAGGCAGAACAATCCTTCCATCCACCATAGATAATTTTTCAAACAGCTTATCGGATCTGTCTCAGCTGCTCAGTGAACCCAAACAAACAGATGAACTTGAGGAATTAACTAGCACTATGAGCACCATTCTCTCTGGATCATTGGATATTGTTGCGCCCATTAGATTAAAAAAGGTCAGAGAGAAAAGTAAAGCACCATGGTACAACAGTACTACGCGTGTTCTAAAGAGAGAAACCCGTAATTTAGAGCGTAAATGGAAACAAACCAACTTAGAGGTCTTTAGAATCGCATGGAAAGACAGTATGTCACGTTATAAAAAGGCCCTAAAAGCGGCCAGGGCTGAGCATCTACGCAAACTAATAGAAAACAACCATAACAATCCTAAGTTCTTATTTAACACCGTGGCGAGACTAACAAATAAACAGATGTCTCCTGAACAAAGTATTCCATTACAGTTTAGTAGTAATGATTTCATGAAGTTCTTCACTGAGAAAATAGAAAACATCAGAACCACAATTGTAAACGTTCAATCCTCAATCGCGCCTTATAATTCAGCCTCAATTATCACGCCGCAAGAACAATTACAGTGCTTTTCAACTATAGAACAAAAAGAGTTAAATGAATTTATCATTTCCTCTAAAACAACAACATGTTTATTAGATCCCATACCAACTAAACTATTAAAAGAAGTGTTACCTGTAGTGGAAGAGCCTCTCCTCAATATTATTAACTCGTCTTTATCTTTAGGTCATGTTCCAAGAACATTTAAATTGGCAGTTATAAAACCTCTCATTAAGAAACCACAATTAGATCCGAATAATCTAGTAAATTATAGACCCATTTCAAATCTACCTTTTATGTCTAAAATACTAGAAAAAGTTGTGTCCGCTCAACTGGGCTCTTTCTTACAAGAAAATGACACCTATGAAAAGTTTCAGTCTGGATTCAGGCCGCATCATAGCACTGAAACTGCGCTCGTTAAAATCACAAATGATTTACTTTTAGCTTCTGACCAAGGCTGTATCTCAATATTAGTTTTACTTGATCTTAGTGCTGCGTTCGATACTATAGATCATACAATACTCTTAGATCGACTACAAAATTATACTGGTGTTCAAGGACAAGCATTAAGCTGGTTTAGATCGTATTTATCTGACCGCTACCATTTTGTTTATTTAAATGGAGAAAAATCTATCATAACTCCAGTAAACTATGGAGTGCCGCAGGGATCTGTGTTAGGCCCTCTATTATTCTCAATATATATGCTGCCACTTGGAAATATTATAAGGAAACATGGAATTAGTTTCCATTGTTATGCTGATGACACTCAAATCTATATTTCATCACGGCCAGATGAAAACGCTAAATTATCCAAATTGACAGAGTGTGTTAAAGATATAAAAGATTGGATGACGCATAATTTTCTTTTATTAAATCCAGACAAGACAGAGGTACTACTTATCGGTTCAAAAAACCACCCACAAAACCTCTCACAATACAACTTTAACATAGTAGGATGTCCTGTTACTTCATCCTCTACAGTAAAAGACCTGGGTGTTATATTAGACTGCAACCTGTCTTTTGAAAATCATATTTCATATGTTACAAGAACAGCCTTTTTCCACCTTAGAAACATTGCTAAGCTACGTAATATGCTATCAGTTTCTGACGCAGAAAAGTTAGTTCATGCATTCATGACCTCGAGACTAGATTACTGTAATGCGTTATTAGCCGGTTGTCCTGCATCCTTAATAAACAAGCTACAGTTAGTCCAAAATGCCGCCGCTAGAGTTCTAACTAGATCAAGAAAATATGATCATATAACACCGATTTTATCATCCCTACATTGGTTACCTATAAAGTCCCGTATTAATTACAAGGTATTGCTACTGACTTATAAAGCCCTAAACGGCTTAGCTCCAGTCTATTTAACCGATCTTCTATCGCCCTATAATCCATCGCGCTCTTTAAGATCACTAAATTCGAGGCTTTTGGTCATACCTAGGATATCCAGATCCACCAAAGGAGGGAGAGCATTTTCACATTTAGCACCAAAACTCTGGAATAGTCTTCCGGATACTGTTCGTTGCTCAGACTCACTCTCCCAGTTTAAAACTAGATTAAAGACGCATCTCTTCAGCCAGGCATTCATATAATACTTTTAATCCTACAGTTAAATCCGACCTCTAGTTCATAAACGCCAGAGGAGAACTGGCCCCCGACTGAGCCCGGGTTATCCCAAGGTTTTTTTTTTCTCCATTAGGTCACCTGATGGAGTTTTTCGGTTCCTTGCCACTGTTGCCTTTGGCTTGCTCAGTTGGGGATATTTGGGGATATTTAATTGAATTAATCAATCAACGATACTATTGATCAGCATTACCGAACGTAGACGTTCCACTAGAAACAAACATTGATGTATTGTTCTAATTTATTACTGTGAAGCTGCTTTGATACAACCTGTGTTGTGAAAAGCGCTATATAAATAAACTTGACTTGACTTGACTTGATGTTATAAATGTTATGTATGTATTCATTAAAGTGTTAGCTATAAACACCATATTATATATAAATAATATACTGTATATGTTACGTACTGGCTCAAGGAAGACGAAGGCAGATAAATATAAACATTTTTGTTTAATCAAAAACTCACTGGATACAAGATTCTCAGGATACAGGCAAGACATCAAGCCACATAACACAAACAATACCTGACACTGAACTGAAAACAAGCAGGGACTAAATACACAGGGGTGATGAACATAAATGACAGGCAGCTGTGAGGAAGGTGATCAGTGTCCATGGAAACAGATGGGTGGCGGGAAACAGAACAAGGAAACAGGAAACAGAAGAATACAAACTAAAAGTCCATGACAATAAAGCCAAAACCGTGACATATCGCCCCCTCCCGGTAGGCGCGACCTCGCGCCGTAACAGAAGGAGACAGGGACAGAAGGGTCCTAGGAGGTGGGCGAGGTGATGCCGCAGACGAGGATCCAGGAGATGACGAATAGATGACCAAGGAAGCAGGAGGAGGTTCGGGCGGAGGACGGCTGACCGGGAGGAGGCTGAACAGAAGGGTCCAGGGTGGTGCTGATGATGGTGAGAGCCAGTGAAGGGCCTTGAGCAGGGGCGTGATGGAAGTACCCCAGGCCACAGCCAGAGTGGCACCCCACGGCGGCGTCGACGGAGGGAGGAGCCATGGAGAGATGGTGATGAGGGCCACCATGGGGCTGAGTGGAGAAGACGACGGCGAGGAAAGAGCCCACCGCATAGCCGATGAGCCTAGGTAGTGGAGAGATAGTGGAGAACCAGATGACCACGACGGAGACGCAGCGACGACCTCCCGAGAGCGAGGGGGGGGATCAGGAGGTCTGAGGGTGAGCTGGAGCGACCGAGGGCATTGGTGGAGCCTGAGGAAGGGCGGAGCAAGCCGTAGCAGAAGGGGTGGAGGACCAGAGCATAGCGGAAGGGCCGTAAGTCCGCAGCAGAGGTAAAGTGACGTCTGAACTCGGTGGAGCCGACGTGCCGTGGGAGAACGGCAAGACCGAATGGCCGATGGTCCACGGCAAGGTCGAGGGAGGAAGGAGCGCAGGTTCGGAAGCCAGGTCAGCAGGTAGAGACAGATTGTAGCAAACCGAGGATGTAGGCAGAGCCGTGGGCTCAATTAACTCAGGCGAAGATGGCTCCCGACAGGTCCGAGGTGGTATCCCACTACTGAGAGGCAGAGGTGGTACCGAGGGACTGAAGGGTGACATAGAGGGCTGGGTGGTAACGAGGGCTGGAGACTGGGGTAGAGACTGAAGTCCAATGCAAAAACCAAAGAAGAAAACAGTGTTCGGGATGTTTAGGAGAGGAGGTGGAACAGGCGGATGACAGACAGGTTCAGGATAAACAGGTTCAGGCAACAAAACAGGCGCTAAACAAATCTCCTCTCCAAACTCAAAGTCAAATGGTGTGCTTTCCAGAGACGCACTCTCAGTAGCGGGGGGGTGGGCGGGGCTCACTTCCGAAACCTCGAAGTCCACCAGTACTCCCTCGGCCGGCTCACACACCTGGTCAGGCGCGCGCTGCTCGGGCTCCGTCGTGATGTGGTCCTCGGTCGCTCTAATAGGCACGGGCTCGTACATCGTCGCGGTCTCCGTCGCGCTACCTGCTGTGGGCTCAGGTCGATATTCCTCGCCGTCTGGGTGACTCTGGCTGGGCACTGGATGGGGAGTGGGGCTGGCGGCATCCTCAACGGTGAACGCAGACCCGCAGGACGCCAGCACCCACTCCACAAATGAAGCAAAGCTCCCTCAAGGACCCTCCCCGGACAACTGTGCAGTAGTGACAGCGTTGAGTCCGCGTCGCAGGAACCCGCACAGGCAGTAGTCCGGGAAGGTGGTCTGATGGGCAAGATCCAAGAATTCTTCTAGGTGTTCCTCGAGGGAGCAATCTCCCTGCTCAAGGCACATGAGACGAACAGCAGGGAAGTCCATAGTGAGAGCAGGGGTGAAAACGGAACAAAAAACACTGAACACGAAAAGGAGAAAAAAAATATATATATACAAACGCGTTCTTTAGTGTTGGTCCGGTATTCTGTTACGTACTGGCTCAAGGAAGACGAAGGCAGATAAATGTAAACGTTTTTGTTTTATTTAAAAACTCACTGGATACAAGATTCTCAGGATACAGGCAAGACATCAAGCCACATAACACAAACAATACCGGACACTGAACTGAAAACAAGCAGGGACTAAATACACAGGGGTGATGAACATAAATGACAGGCAGCTGTGAGGAATCAGTGTCCATGGAAACAGATGGGTGGCGGGAAACAGAACAAGGAAACAGGAAACAGAAGAATACAAACTAAAAGTCCATGACAATAAAGCCAAAACCGTGACAGTATATGTATTTATTTATTTATTTATTTATTTATTTATTTATTTATTTATTTATTTATTTATTTATTTATATAAATAAATAAATAAATCATTCTGCTTTTTCCCTGTTAATGTTCTCTGTTCAAAATAATTTATAAGAATGCTTCTTGTTTGCAGACTGGCTGTTCGTGGTACAGCTGCTGCTGATTCAATTTTGAATGTCAAATTTGTAACCTGTCCTAAACCATCACAGAAAGCTTTCTGCATTTTTACAATTCTAAAAAAAAACTTTAATTAATTTTTGCTTTTTTACAAACAAGGATGTCCCCAAAAGGAAGTTCTGGGAGATTTTGTCAGGTTTTGCTCAAAGTCTGGGTTACAAATTTGGTTAAGTAGGTACACACACAAACACACACAGTAACATAATTAAAAATATGCTGAAATAATTCCTTTTTACACTTGCTTGTGCAATTAGTGCCAAGCATGAAAAAAGGCAACACTTTATAAGTATTTACAAATCATTTGCAAACTATTAGATTGAAGTTAATTTTTAGTTTATAAACTGATACATTAATAGACTATAGTGAGTTTTTCCATTCACTGTCACTGTAATTAAAGTGTTATCATTTAATTATCTCATACGGTATGTAAAGTGTTAGGAAATGCTTTGTTAACAAATTATTGACTGTAAAAAGTACTCTTAACTTCATGGAAAATGGGCAAATGTCATTAATTAAGTGCTTTAAACCTAACAATTTTTATAATAGTTTATTAAATAGTTCATTAAAATGTTTATGAATACATTAAGCCTATCCCCAAAGTTAGACATAACCACATAATATATATATATATATATATATATATATATATATATATATATATATATATATATATATATATATATATACATACATGTCAGGGGGGGTTACTTTCACCAGCCCTCTTCAACTTTTACATGGATGAGTTATGAGTTATCCCACCAATTAGTCAGGGGGCCAATTCTGAAAAGGGCTTCCGTTAAGACTTTTGCGGACATGTTTTGGTACAAGCTGTCACCCTATTTTTTTAGTTAGAAGACACCCATAGGTAAGATATGAGGGTGGTTTTCAAGCTGAATTTTTTTTTGTGTGACTTGTACAAGCAATTTCAGGCCAATTCTTTGGTTTCCTGCTCAACACGACATGCCAACAGTAAATGTTGAATATCTCCACAACCACAAGGACCATATTCATAAAAATGGTATCAAATGAAAGCCAACACTCATGGGATGTCTGCTGAAGTGTCAGAATGAACATTTATTGTACAGTGTAAGAGACAACAGAACTAGAACATGAAAAAAACTATCTCCGCCTAAAGAGAACCAGTTTTCAAAGTGAATATCAGCTTGGAAACATAACCTAGTATCCCAAAACCTCTATCAATCAGTACCCATATCTATGGGAATGAGTCAAGCCAAGTTTAAAGCTTGTAGGGAGAGACAGTGCAATGCTGCACAAGTTATAATACTTTAATGTCAAGGCGGAAATTTAGAACTGTAGATAATGGTCTATGGTGCTATTTGACTTAGTATACCAGGTTGTAACACAAATTATATTACATTCACATATCACTATAGTTATTAATTCCATCCTAACACAACTGCTCTCTCACTTCTTTAGGGTTAGGGGTTAGTAACTAGTTAGTAGTAATAACTATGTAATAGTTAAATGACACTTGATGTATATTCTACTATACTTCTTGTTGTTTTCTTTTTTAATGTATTTTTTATGTATTTATTCTGTATTTTTGTAGCGCTTTGGGTATAAGAAAAGTGCATTATAAATAAAATGTATTATTATTATTATTATTATTATTAATAGTCGTATGGCAAAGGTATGTTTTTCCCCATCAAAGCAGTGGCTCTCAGGTTGGCAGAGGTTGGCTCTCAGGTTGTCAGTCTCATCCCTTTAAGACTGAATGGATTGAATAAGCAAGGTCAAGCTAAGCGCAATGCAAATAATGGTGTGTGTCGATTATATTGCAAAAATATTGCACAATATTATACTACAATAATCTCCAGAAAGAGCACAAAGACACCACTTCCTGAAAAATCACTTCAATCAAAGGGCTTTATCTTGGCTGTATTTTCCATATTTGTCTTGACAAATGAAACATTGTTCCCAATCAATATCTCTTCCTATTTGTTTTTCTTTGGATGCTAGGCTTACAGCTTCCTCTGGATCCATGTTATCTCATCTGAAGGCAAATATATTTTTCACTACACTAGTCTGATTCACTACACTACGGTTTCTGAGTGGATCACTACAATGTCCTCTGACATAAGCTAAGGGCTTTGCTATCTAACGAACTTATCAACGCTTTTAGCTATAGCAGACTGTAAAATAGGCTGCTGTGCAGCAAATAAATTAAAAACAATATTTCCATTACACATCTGCACAAAACTTAATTTACCTATAAGTAAGTAAGCTAGTAATTATGAAAGTAAATTAGCCTAGCTATACACTCACCTAAAGGATTATTAGGAACACCTGTTCAATTTCTCATTAATGCAATTATCTAATCAACCAATCACATGGCAGTTGCTTCAATGCATTTAGGGGTGTGGTCCTGGTCAAGACAATCTCCTGAACTCCAAACTGAATGTCAGAATGGGAAAGAAAGGTGATTTAAGCAATTTTAAGCGTGGCATGGTTGTTGGTGCCAGACGGGCCGGTCTGAGTATTTCACAATCTGCTCAGTTACTGGGATTTTCACGCACAACCATTTCTAGGGTTTACAAAGAATGGTGTGAAAAGGGAAAAACATCCAGTATGCGGCAGTCCTGTGGGCGAAAATGCCTTGTTGATGCTAGAGGTCAGAGGAGAATGGGCCGACTGATTCAAGCTGATAGAAGAGCAACTTTGACTGAAATAACCACTCGTTACAACCGAGGTATGCAGCAAAGCATTTGTGAAGCCACAACACGCACAACCTTGAGGCGGATGGGCTACAACAGCAGAAGACCCCACCGAGTACCACTCATCTCCACTACAAATAGGAAAAAGAGGCTACAATTTGCACGAGCTCACCAAAATTGGACAGTTGAAGACTGGAAAAATGTTGCCTGGTCTGATGAGTCTCGATTTCTGTTGAGACATTCAGATGGTAGAGTCAGAATTTGGCGTAAACAGAATTAGAACATGGATCCATCATGCCTTGTTACCACTGTGCAGGCTGGTGGTGGTGGTGGTGTACTGGTGTGGGGGATGTTTTCTTGGCACACTTTAGGCCCCTTAGTGCCAATTGGGCATCGCTTAAATGCCATGGCCTACCTGAGCATTGTTTCTGACCATGTCCATCCCTTTATGACCACCATGTACCCATCCTCTGATGGCTACTTCCAGCAGGATAATGCACCATGTCACAAAGCTCGAATCATTTCAAATTGGTTTCTTGAACATGACAATGAGTTCACTGTACTAAAATGGCCCCCACAGTCAACAGATCTCAACCCAATAGAGCATCTTTGGGATGTGGTGGAACAGGAGCTTCGTGCCCTGGATGTGCATCCCACAAATCTCCATCAACTGCAAGATGCTATCCTATCAATATGGGCCAACATTTCTAAAGAATAAGGGTGTCACGATTCCGATCGATCGATCGAAATTAATGCTCAATCTCGATTATCGAATCAAAAAATGGAATTGTCGATGCTGCCACGCCCCCATGTCACGGCAGCTCGGCTTGCCTGTAATAGGTAAAACTCCTTTTCTCGAGAATATTGAAGCCTTTATTTTAAAACACATTGCAGCTGCACAGCGAGAGCATCATATCTCGTCTGAGCGAGCTGATTGTCTGTGCTGCGGCAACTGCACGAACCTATGGCAAGTTAGCAGTGGCGTACGGTCCAATAGGAGCACATGTCGCCCTGCCAACCTCGAGCGCGCCAATTTGGACGTGGCTGGAGAGTATAATTCACAAAAAACTCGCCAAAGGATTTTAGGTTTAAATCGACTGAAGCGAAGTACCTGATATGAGCGAAATAGCACGGCAAGGCAAAGCAGTACTCGTTCCCTTATCTCTAAGGGAACCGAGGTTACGCAAGTAACCAAGTAGCCTACGTTCCCTTACGAGAACGTTCTCTCGTACTGCATTGCAAACGCTGTGGAAACCCAATTTAAAACGCCGTGCTATTCGCCTGTGACTGCTCTGAGGAGTCCAGGGAGCCCCGGGACTATAATAGCCAGGTAATAGGTTATATTGTTTAAGTTTCCAATTGACTGAAGATATAAGTTATTGTTACATTATGTTGTTAATAAACGTTTTAAATTTGACAATGTAGTGTCTGGTATTGCGAACAAAGGTCAGATATTATTATATTGCATAAAAGTCTTAAAATGGCATAGCTTGTGCTTTCAATTTATTTTTTTTAAATTGAGAATCGAATCGAACCGTGAATTTAGAATTGAAAATGTAATCGAATCGAGGATTTGGAGAATCGTGACACCCTTACTAAAGAATGCTTTCAGCACCTTGTTGAATCAATGCCACGTAGAATTAAGGCAGTTCTGAAGGCGAAAGGGGGTCAAACACAGTATTAGTATGGTGTTCCTAATAA
The DNA here is from genome assembly GCF_964197995.2 of Scardinius erythrophthalmus. NCBI lineage: Eukaryota > Metazoa > Chordata > Actinopteri > Cypriniformes > Leuciscidae > Scardinius > Scardinius erythrophthalmus. The sequence goes on along the minus strand of NC_138226.1, from coordinate 5,717,795 downwards.
TCCTTTAGGTGAGTGTATGTCTGGTAAGTATATAGCTAGATGGAAAACAGTTTAGCTTACCTGTTTCTGGCAACATTTGATGGTAGAATGGTAGAATCTTGAGGGTAAATGTTTGTGTAGACAAATAGATCAAGTTAATCTGTTGTGTGATTGTGTGATTCACTCCTTTATAAAGTTTTGTTCAGACTGTACTGTTGACACCTGCTGTGATCATCTTCTCTGGATCTGCTGCCTCAATCTGCTGCCAAATCACAGCTGCGCTGACACAACAGTGCCCCTTGTGGTGTGATACTCTTGTGGTATTTATTGATTATAATTTTTTAATGATCATGCTTGCACATAAGCAGTGGTGGACGAAGTACACATACCATGTACTTGAGTAAAAGTAAAGATACTCAAGGTAAAATATTACTCAAGTAAAAGTAGAAGTGCTGCCTTTAAACATTCACTTGAGTAAAAGTACAAAAGTATTTGCCTTCAAATGTACTTAAGTATCCAAGTACTATGATTTTTTTTATGGCTATAATGTCCTATTATAATTTTTGTCACAAGACTCTTGCTTAACTCAGTCTACGTGAAGACTCCAATGTCACTCTTGGCACATCAATCTATTAATAAAATAACATTAATTAGTCTCTCTCTCTCTCTCTCTCTCTCTTTATATATATATATATATATATATATATTTATTTATTTATTTATTTAATTGAATACATTTTTTGTGTGTTTAATTTTGGACGGAAGGGGACTGTTCCCATAAGGTATAATACATTTACAGTATTTACTGTATATATTTTTCACGAGCATCTATGGTTATAATAGGCCTATTATAAACATCCTAATGTTATGATACATTCACATAAACCTGCACAATGCCATTAAATACACACACACACACACACACACACACATTTATACATACATATATATATATATATATATATATATATATATATATATATATATATATATATATATATATATAATTTATTTATTTTTTTATTTTATTTTTTCTACGTTATGGGAGCAGCCTATTTCCTTCCAAAATTAAACACCAAAACGAATTAATGCAGTGTTTCTGCTACTCCCCAGAAAAAAAATGCTATTATATGCAAGTAATTTTAGTGTCAACGTAATAAGCAATGCTCATTATGCGTCAATATTTACCGATAATTGCTGCAATAATAGCTGCTGCTCTCTGCCCCGCTTAAAATCATTGGCAACGCGATTTGTTTGGAACTATTGCGAGCTACACGAATCACGCGACCGCGCGGCGGCGAGATCACAGCGGCTGCTCACTGCACAGACCATTCGAATGATATTAAAATACTGCGAGATCGATTAGAGTGTAGTGTAGACGGCTCTGTATGCGTTTCAATCACTCTCGCGATGTCATAAACTGATCGGTCTGTGCAGCTCCGGTTCAAGTCGAACAAGCCAGTGTCGCAACCTTATACTGTCTATGGTCGCAACTCTTATTTTTAACAGCTCTGGTTCACGCAGATAGCGCCAAGGCAAGTTCAAAACAAAGTACGCACGTTGTAGGCTAGTGATTGGTGGCTCGTTTGACCAGTTAAGTTTTTATCCACTCATAAATAAAAAGGAACGACGTGATTTTGAAAATGTAGTAGAGTAAAAAGTAAGATATTTGACTTTGAAATGTAGTGGAGTTAAAGTAAAAGTCTTCCAAAATTTAAATACTTCAGTAAAGTACAGATACTCAAAAAAACTACTTAAGTACAGTAACGAATTACATTTACTTTGTTACTGTCCACCACTGCACATAAGTTGGATTATATTGCACATTTGCCCAAAATTACAATAGGTAACATGGAAGAAAATGGAAGCACTTTGGGGAAAAAAAATCCGCTTTTACCACTTTTAAGAATATAGTGTTAAAATGGACAAAAAAACATTTTCTAAGCTGACAACCTGGCTAGAACACATGTTGAGGGGATAAATATTAATACTGGATAGGTTGTATACTTGTACCAAAAAGTGTCCGACAAAGTTTTAATATCAGTTTTGGCCCCCTGACTAAATTATCAAGTTGCAAAACAGGTTGTATGATTGGCAACACCTTGGTTAATCATTTTATGTATGCTGATGATTTGGCCGTTTTCTCTCCCAGCAGTGCTGGTTTTCAGCATCTACTGAATATCTGCTCTGAATATGGGGTGAAATATGATGTGTTGTATAATGCCAAAAAGAGTGCTGTATTGATATGTAGGACAAAAGTGGACAAAGATCTTTGTTTTCCAGACTTTTATCTGTCAGGACAAGTGATGAGTGTCTGCAATGAAATTAAATATCTGGGTCATTAATTACATTACAGATCAGTTATCTGATGATGAGGATTTATACAGGCAGCGTCGCATTTTATATGCCCAAGCTAACATACTGGTAAGAAAATTCCACATGTGCACGGATGACGTCAAAATTAGCCTGCTTAAAGCATATTGTACTCCTTTGTATACTGCTCCTTTATGGACTAAGTTTAAAAAGGCAAGTATGCAGAAGCTTAAGGTTGCTTATAATGACTGTATGAGGATACTGCTCAACAAACCCAGGTGCTCTAGTGCAAGTGACCTGTAATTCCCTCAAAGCACTGGCAGACACAAGTGGTTTTCTTGCTACAGGTTTATTTGAAGCTTATTGTCCATGCCCACCGTGAAAACTAAACATACAGTATAACGAGAAAATAAAGACTACATTAGCTTAATATGAACATACAATGACATGTGCAGCATGTAAAATAACATTCACCAAAGTAAAATACAGACACAAAACAGCATACCTCGTTGGCTGCATGCTGTACACAAGGGAATAAAGGTTTCCTTAGATCGCTGACATCCACTATAACAACCTGAACACTTTTATCAGAGCATTAAATTGTCCGTGCTTCACTTGCTGTTAGCTTGCCGACTCTCTCACACACGTGCGTCCCAAAAGACCTTGCGCGGAAACTTCAAAATAAAAGCACTTTACTTTTACCAAATAAAATCACTAAATAATACTAAATGTGATTTATAATTCTAAATTATGACATTGGTTGAAAACAAATTATACATTATTATAATGTTGCGACAATTACACACCCACCAAATCACACAAACCTTAATGTGGATTTCTCTACACATAGCCTAATGGTTGTTGCAAGTAAACTTATAAACAAAACTTCTAACCTTTTAGTATTTAAATATTTAGCACGTAGTTTCAGTAAAAACATTAAACACCTTAGTCTGCCTCAAGCAGAGTAACAACTTTATGTATGGGCCTTTCAAGAAACACTGTTTTAGTTATGGGTTTCCCCTTTTTGTCAAATGTAGTGTTACTAACTAGCAACCTTACTTTTCTCACCCTACTATCTGACCCTGGATAGACTTCTGTGACCCTTGCTAGCTTCCATTCGTTGCGTGGTACCAGATCATCTTGTAAAAGGGTGATGTCATTGACCTTCAAGTTTCTTTTGTCCATGTGCCACTTTTGTCTTGGTTGTAAGTTTAACAGATATTCTTTCCTCCATCGGGTCCAAAACTCATTAGCCAAATACTGCACTCGACGCCACCTCTTTTGAAGATAGAGATCTTCTCCAACAAATTGTCCAGGTGGAGGCAGAATGATGGTCGACTTCATTGTAAGGATGTGGTTCGGAGTCAAAGGTTCAGGTCCAGATGGATCATTCAAATGTTCAGCTGTGAGTGGTCTGCTGTTAACAATAGCCATAACCTCGTACAAAAATGTCCTTAGTGAGGTGCTGTCAAGCCTTTGTGATGACTGGTCAAGTATAGCAGTTAGAACACTCCTTACTGTTCTTATTTGTCTCTCCCAGACACCACCCATGTGACTTGCCACTGGAGGATTCATAAAAAATTCACATCCTAGAGCCTTTACTCTTTCTTGATCCATTTCTTTCATGAGTTCTGCAAACTCTCGCCTTGCACCAACAAAGTTAGTTCCTTGGTTACATCTTAGTTGACGCACATTTCCTCTTATGGCAATGAATGCCCTTAAAGCATTAATAAATGCGTCCGTTGTCATGTCATCAATCATCTCTATGTGTATGGCCCTTGAACATAGACAGGTAAGTAAGAGACCATATTTTTTGAGATCCTTTCTTCCTTCTTTTACATAGATTGGACCAAAGCAGTCTATGCCTGCGTAAGTGAAGGGTGGAGTCATCTCCGTTCTGTCTTGTGGTAAGTCACCCATCCTTTGTTCTTCAGTACCTCTTCTGTACTTTCTGCACTTGACACATTTGGAGATGTGTGATGAGACAGCACTGCTGCATCCCAGGATCCACCATCCATTAGCTCGCAGTTCGTTTATTGTCATTCCACGTCCTTGATGTTGCACTCTTTCGTGAAAGTGATCAATGAGTAAGACCAGAGACTATTTATATGAGACATGCCACTTCCTCAATCCTCAATACAACTATATAAGGAAAATCCGTAACGGCAAATATGGCGGATGTATGCACATGTCCCGCCCCTCCCGCTGGAAAGCCAATCATCTGCTTTTAACAGTCAAGCCGGGAAACATTTAAGCCTATCGTCTGGTTCCACGGACGCATGCGCACAGTTGAGGTTTCGTGACAGCGGAGACAAACCCTTGCGCATGCGTAGTAAAAGTATAACCTGTGGGGAAAACGGCGTTTTAAACCTTATTTTGGGGCAAAGTCATCAAACTTTTTCAGCGATTTTTATCATATTTTACTGCTGTTTCTATACATGCAGTTTTTATGTCCCGATGACAAGTGAAAGTGCAGTTCTGACTCTCTGCCCATTCATTTAGATAGGAGCCTGGTCTTTTTAGCCCGAAATAGCTGCCCGGAGGCGTTGCCAAGATGGCGGCCGAGTGGCACGACTTGCCTAAAAAGACTTTGGTAAGACTGATATGTGGCAGTTCTTTGGGAGTATTGCCGGATGTTTCACATGTGGGTGTAACGTGGCTTGACTTAGGCATCCTTCCACTCTTAGAATACCCTGTTCGTCCAAGAAAGGACTCAACTTGTACAGCTTACTATCTTTAGTCTTGGTAACTACCCGTTTTGCTTTCAAGCTCTTTATCTCATCTGAGAATGCTTCTTCTTGAACTTGCTTGATGATAGCGAGTTCTGCTTCTTTCCTTTCTTCTAGGCTTGTAGCTTCGTTGGTTCTTTGCTTCACACCTTTGTATTCTTTGACTTGTCGTTTCAATCTGGCAACTGCTTTTACTGCTCTTGACCAATCAGAGAATTTCTGTAGGCGATCCAAAAAAGATCTGTCTTCCTTGGCTTTAGTATTACACACAAGCACCTTGCGAAGCTCGGGATCATCCTGTCTGATTTCTCCCACCTTGGGTTCTCTTTCAGGTAGTTCTTTACACCAAAGAAACTTTGGACCTGTGAACCAGTTTGAGGTCTTAAGTTGCTCTGCGGTTAAACCCCGAGAGGCATGATCTGCCGGATTGTCCTCAGAGGCAACATAAGCCCATTGCTCAGGCATTGTACTTGACTTGATTCTCTGTATACGGTTGGCTACGAAAACTTGAAATCTTCTGGCATCATTGTTTATGTAGCCAAGAACAACTGAGGAATCTGTCCAAAAGAACTCTTGCAGATCTTGGATTTCTAATTCCCTTTGGAGCATGTCACTAGTTCGAACTGCAACAACTGCCGCAGAGAGCTCAAGTCTTGGAATAGTTGTGACCTTGGTTGGTGACACTCTTGACTTGCCCATTACCAGACAGCAATGAACTTCATCGGACATGTTGATGGCTCGCAGGTAGGTGCATTCACCGTAGCCGGAGACGCTTGCATCCGCAAAGTGGTGAAGTTCATATCCTTTCACGTTGCCGAAATTTGAAGGTAAAAAACATCTTTTGATTTGCATTTCAGCCAGATTGGTTAGGTCTCTGATCCAGGACTCCCACTTTGGTCTTAGGTTTTCCGGAAGTTCCTCATCCCAGCCAATCTTCTCTCTGCACATTTGCTGGAGTATTTGTTTCCCCAACAGGACAAAGGCTGCCATGGACCGCAGGGGGTCATACACAGAGGCTACAGTAGAGAGCACACCTCTTCTTGTTAGCGGATTAGGTTTTACTTGAACTCTGAATTTGAATGAGTCTGATGTGATGCACCACTCTACTCCTAGAGCTCTCTCCATGTGCGGTGAACTCAAGGCCATGTCTAGATCTTTGATTGTGGCACGTTCTTCTTCTGGGATGGTTGCCATCACTTTCTCACTGTTGGAAACAAACTTGTGGAGTCTTAGCTTGCCAGTGGAGCAAAGTTCTCTTGATTCTTTGACGAGCTGAATGGCTTCCTTCTCAGTTTGGACGCTTGCAAGACCATCATCAACGTAGAAATTTATTTGAATGAAGCGTATGGAGTCTTCACTGAACTGACCTCGTCCTTGTCCTGCCAGATGTTTCAGGCTGAAGTTGGCACAGCCAGGAGACGAGGCTGCTCCAAACAAGTGGACCTTCATTCTGTAAATTGATGGTATGGTTTCCAAGTTGCCATTCTCCCACCAAAGGAATCTTAAATAATCTTGATCTTCCCTTTTCACGTGAAACTGGTGGAACATCCTTTCAATGTCACACATGACTGCAATGGAACCTTTTCTAAAGCGACATAGAACACCCACCAATGTATTTGTCAAGTCAGGACCGGTAAGCAGGTAGTCATTGAGAGATGTTTCTTTAAACTTGGCAGAACAGTCAAATACAACATGTATTCTTCCTGGTTTTCGTGGATGATAAACTCCATGATGTGGAATGTACCAGGCCGGACTGTTGTCAATTTCTTCCTCTGGGACCTTTTCTGCTTCACCGCGTGAAATTGTAATACTGTTGATCTTTCTTTAGTCTCCTTTCAAGACAGTGCAGTCGATGTGTTGCGCATGTCTTGTTGTTAGGTAATTTGGGTCTTTCCTCTTTGAACTGTAATGGCATTTCATAGTGACCATTGTGTTTCTGTGTGATGTTTTCTCTCAACTTTGCCAGGAACTTGAGATCTTCTTGAGACACCGGATCATCTTCTCCAGCTCTTTCAGAGAAATCTGACTCAAGGACCTTTATGATGTCTGAGGGAGTGATCTCTTTTACTTTGGTTCGGCTCACATAATGTACTTCAGTTTTGAGATTGAGAGAAGGCTCCACACCTGGTGTCACTTGTCTCACTACTATGCGATGACTGATTCCGATGGCATCACCGTAGTCTACAGTGGGATTCCTATGGCCAAGAATGCTCCATCCAAGGTCCGTACGCTGTGCATAAGGTTGATGATCTTCGCCAAACACAACTTCTTTGTGAGCAGTTATACCCAATAAGCAGACCTACTTCGCAGTCCTGCAGAGGTGCGATCTCTTCTTGGAGGTGCTCTAGATGGGACCATGCTTTCGCAGTTTCGTTTGTAGGTATGTGCGATCTGTTGGCTGGAATAAACTCCCGCGTGTAGACTGGTGGCAAGGAGATGTTCTTACCGGAGTAAAAGCCTCTGACTTGTAGGTTATTTACTCTTTGAGAGCTTACTACTGTGGTTCTTGAGGTCATAGTAGAGAGCTTGAGCTTCACTTGTTCTTTGTTTACTTCCAAGGCTTCAGCTACTTCACTTAGAACGAAGGCTGTGTCGCTTTGAGAATCCAACAGAGCATATACAAGGACTTCTTGTTCTGGTTGAGTTAAGGATGAAAGCCAGACAGGAATTACTGCAGCTGTTTGTGCATTAGCTTCACAAAGTATTACTCTATTGGAAGTAGCGGCTGTGGTTTCTTCATGTTGGGATGACTGAGGTATTTCTCTGTATCTTTCTTGACTTGGATTTTTCTTGGCTTGTGGCGGTCTTTGTTCTTTTTTGTCTCGCTCCTCATGCAGACAGGTAGGATGCCGCTTGTTGCAAATTGAAGTGTCGCAGACACTTCTACTGTTGCAGCTCTTTGACTGGTGACCAGACCTGAGACACCCAAAGCATAGACTTTCAACTCGAATGAATTTGATTCTGTCTGAAACTGCTTTCTCCATGAACTTCCTGCATTTGTGCAAAGTATGCCCAGTTTTCTTACAGAAAGTGCATGTAGTAAAAGTCTGTTCGCTGGAACTTGTGGTCAGTGTCTTTGCTCTGAAGCTTTGATGTTTTTGGGCTTTTGGGTTTTCAGCTTCACCTTGTTTTAGTGACTGCAATGATGTGACAGAATTGCAGGCAATTTTGGCCTCCCTTGCCAGAAATTTGACAAATTGGCTAAAGGAGAGAAATTGGTTTGTCTCTTCTTCTACTTTGATAACCTTCCGGTTCCATCTTGCCGTTAGCCAATCAGGTAACTTGGAGAGAATTTTCCTGTTTTCATTACAGTCATTCAAGATTTCTAATGCCTTGATGTGAACCATGGCAGCCTCACAACTACGGAGAAAATCACTGAACTCCCTGAGCTCAAGGCTGTCCTTAGATCCCATCTTGGGCCACGCTTGGAGCTTGTCTCTGTATGCTTTTGCAATTGTGAATGGGTTTCCGTATCTCTCTTCCAAAATCTCCCATGCAGCAACATAGGCAGACTCAGTTCCGAGAAGAAAATAACCATCGAGGGCTTTCTTAGCTTTTCCACTCACATATCTTCGAAGGTAATATATCTTTTCTTTGTCTTGAAGGTTCTTCTGGTCGATCAGTGTTTCAAAGGAGAGTTGCCAATCGTTGTATTGCAATGGATCCCCACTGAAAACTGAAGGTTCAGGAACTGGAATTCTGTTGGCACTTAAAGCGCCTGCAAGCACCTTAACCCTCTGGGGTCTGAGCTGTTTTCTGGGCCCTGGAGGTGTTCTGACATGCTCTGACATTTCTGGTTATTTCTGTTACTTGTGACATTTTCATGGCTGAAGTCTAATTACACTGTATTCAGCACAAACTCTGCTACAATAATATATCAGCAGCATGTATGTAAAAGTTTGCAGTTTTGAGATAATGACATTTATGCGTGGTTTGTGAAAATACAAAAAAAAATTCTCACTGAAATAAGGCCATGAAACCCCTACTGATTATTTCTTCACAAGACTTTTGAAAATTGTATGACATAGCCTAGAGTATTTGCTGCAAAACTATGTGAAAATCACCCTGACTGCTCATTCAGAGAAGAAAATATATTGATTTAAAAATTTTACGACGTGTTTTGTGTGAATAAGCCTTATGCGAGAGCTCATTAATATGTATGGCTTTTCTCACCTGAGAAAGACAAAGACACTCCCTAATGGCCCTATTAGGAGCTATCAGGGCCCCTATCATTCTGAGCAACCTTGCACAATACTGTAAATGAGGAGATTTAAAAAAGAATGGCTTTTAAATTGTTTAGATTTATTTACACAACATAATGCAAATAGACACAACAAATGGCAAAAAAGCACTTATTGAAAGACAGACCTTTGTGCCATTCCTATAAACATTGTACATACCTTTCATTTTCAAGGTGTTTGATTGTCACTTTACCATGTTGATGTTCCAGAGACTCATGTGAATGTTGAAGTCGGCAGGACTCAGTGGCATCTGGACCCTGAAAAAAAAAGTGAACATACTGATATCAAGTGAAAGGCCTGCACGATTTTGGAAATAAATATTAGATTTTTCTGGTTAAAATTGCTTTTTAAAATTCACAAAATACACACACACACACACACACACACACACACACACACACACACACACACACACGTTTATATAATATAATGAAGACCAGGTTTGTTGTGCCTTGTAGGCATGCAGTGCTGGGTAAAATAATAATAACAATAGATAGCAGTATAAATCTTCCAAAATATTTCAGTAACAACCAAGCTAGAGAAAAATATATTGATTATCATGTTACTTTAAATGTTTCCATTTGTTATGATGATATGAAATGAGATAATAGTAAAAACATGAAGCCGTTTGGTGTGTTTTGCTTTTCAAATTTTCAAATGATACATTCAAACGCGATCGCGCTGCAAAATCTGATACATTCAAACGCGATCGAGCTCAAATATAAAACATTATGGTTACCATACATATCTACGTTTGACCAGATATCCACAAACACAGTAGGCCTAACAGTAAACACGGGTCTAAATATTATAATATTCCCCATATATCTAGCAACAGTTCAACTGCAATGTGACATTTATGCAACAATAACAAACTAATATGGAAACATTTCTTACCTTAAATCTTTCTGGTCTTCAAATCGCGTTATTCTTCTTCTGAGGTAGCCTAAATCCAATGTAAGCTCTGGCGCGTCTTTCAAACTCGACGAAAAGTGAAGTGAAGTGTTTTGGTGTTTTGTTGTTGAGGTAACGAGCGCATTCGCGTTCCATGTGGGGATTTGCATGTGAATCTCTTTTGCGCGAGTAGGCGTGGCCAAATTATCTTTAATGAGCAAGCGTTTGAGAAGCTGGACATCTTGTTGGTTTTATACAAATTACTTAAACAGAAAATATTTGTTTTCGTTTTGAACCCGATCATTTAAAAGTACACACTTAAATGTTTATAAAGGTATATGGCTCATAAATGTGTGACAAGTATTCGCTGAGTTTTGTTTCAGTTTATAGACGTGCTCAAGAAAAAAAAGTTCACCGCGACGGAGAGGCAGAACGCACACCCTGTCTATTTTCTTTATTTTACAAAAGCACAATGTTTTGATTTGATTGTAAGTGGACACATACAAAAGTAGAAATATCACAGATAATTTTTATATTTTTCTTTTTTCTGTATGACCATAAATGACGGAGTAATTTAAGTTTATAGTGCTACAATGTGGAGAAAATCCAGCAAAACGTTTGCCGACCTCAGAGGGTTAATGGGCTCTGATGTACTTTCATTTGAGGTGGTCATAGCTTGTGGGATGGAGGTCATACGTAGAGACTGAGGACTTGAAAGAGACGGGACTTTGTTATCTGCTACCATCTCATGCTCTAGTAGGTCTTTCCGTTCTTCTTCTATGACTTTCACTTGATCATACACCTGCATTCTCGCTCGTGCTGCATTAAGACCTTTTACTGCCTCCAGATGCTGTATCTTCCTCCGTTTTTCTTCCAGAGTCTTCTGTAGTGCTCCAAACTCTTCTTCCATTTGAGCCTTAATTTTAGATTCGTCTTCCTCTCTCTTTAGTCTTCGTTTCACTTCCTCTGCTTCTCGTTCTAAACGACGTCTTACTGCTGCTGCTTCTTGATCAGCTATCTTCCTTTTAGCTTCTGCTTCTAGGCGCTGTATTTCCAATTGTTCTCTCTCTTGTTCTTGTAACACTTTCAGAACAGCTTGGCTTGCAGCAGCTTCAGCAGCAGCTTCTTGTCGTTTAACAGAAGACCTACTTGAATGCACTTCAGTTGCCTACTTGAGTTGCCTTTCAAGAAAGAAGTGACAGAACCCGATTTGTATGTACTTGAGTCGAAGAGAGAGCCTGCTTCAGGCCAATCTTGCTTTTCTCCTTCTGGAATCTTTCCATCCAGTCGACTTAAGGCTCTGGATACAATGAACTTGGAAATCTCTACACACAGATCCACTTTTCGACGCGTGTCTTGCTCTGGAATTGAGACGTCACATAGTTAATCATAAACACGCTGAACGTCTGCAGAAAGACCTGTGATGCAATTGATGATGTCATTAAGCAGATCATCAGGTAAGGGCTCGGTTGACTGTGATAATGGCTTCTTTGAAGATTTAACTTGGGTTCTCCATTTGTCATAAATGTAATTGAACCTTTGTTGAAGCGCTTTAATTTTTTCATCTTGCAATTCTCTACCTTTCTCGGTTAGAGTTCTGACTCTTTGACTTCTTCTTGGCTGCTGCGCTTTCTCTTGCTGGACTTCAGCAACACCAACTTGATCTTCTTCTATGCTTTCCCTAACCTGGGTTGTAGGCTCACTTTACTCTGACATTGTCTAATCCTTTAAATTGACCCACTTTTCTAAATAAAGGCTGTAATTAAACTTATGTTTGCCTTTAACGCTTACTCAAATGTAAATGTCACTTACATATTGTTACTTGTAAGCTTAAATGACTTAAAGGTTTTCAAATACCAGTTTTCAATGAGGTTCAAATGCGATTAGAAAATTGAAAATGTGCAAAAAAAAACCCCAGCTAACTTTGGATATTACCTTTCAAAATGTGCTCATTATGCATGAACTCTGCAGAGATAGACTTAGACACTTACATTAAATGGCCAATAATAACCTTCACTTATTTCCAAACACACCATTTAAAATTAAATTTCCTTTTAACTCTGGCACTGTGTCTACAAATGGCAAGCTTCAATGTATATTACATGATCACATAAGTCAAGACATTTACTACACACACTACAGATGCTATATTGACGCAAAAATCTTTTTGGCAAACCTTAACAGAAGCCCTCTTCTTTGATCACTCTTGACTTATTAGTGTTCAAGTTCTTTATGGCTTTGTCTTGAAAACGTTGTTCATCTGTGCGTCCTCTTACTTCCGTCTGCATGCGTGCATGTTTTCGGCTTCAGTCCTTTGATGACAGCTCTGCGCGCTACCGACTGATTGCTGATCCTTTGAACTTGCGCGCCGTCGATTAATGTCCACTCGCGTTGATGAACAGTCCGAGTTTTCACTATAATTCCCTCGAAGCACTGGTAGACACAAGTGGTTTTCTTGCTACAGGTTTATTTGAAGCTTATTCTCCATGTCCACCGTGAAAACTAAACATACAGTATAACGAGAAAATAAAGACTACATTAGCTTAATATGAACATACAATGACATGTGCAGCATGTAAAATAACATTCACCAAAGTAAAATACAGACACAAAACAGCATACCTCGTTGGCTGCATGCTGTACACAAGGGAATAAAGGTTTCCTTAGATCGCTGACATCCACTATAACAACCTTAACACTTTTATCAGAGCATTAAATTGTCCGTGCTTCACTTGCTGTTAGCTTGCCGACTCTCTCACACACGTGCGTCCCAAAAGACCTTGCGCGGAAACTTCAAAATAAAAGCACTTTACTTTTACCAAATAAAATCACTAAATAATACTAAATGCGATTTATAATTCTAAATTATGACATTGGTTGAAAACAAATTATACATTATTATAATGTTGCGACTATTACATGACCTGTTTTGTAATGCAGGGGGGTCAGTACCTTTCAGGCATTATTGAGGAGACTCATTTACAAATTCATTTGTCACCTGAACGACTCCCATAACAGCATTGTTATGCTGCTAGTAAATCCTGGGTTTAGTGCCATACGATATCAATCATCACTATGGAAACACTGGTATAAGTGTCTTTTATAGAAATGCCTTATTGTAGTTTCTTCTGTTGTCTTTGTATATGTTTTTTCCCTCTCTTTAATGTATGATGTATGTCATGTCTGTGCCTTCTGAATGGACCATGAGTCTGGAAATAAAGTGTGTGTGAATTACAAACAAACACTTAGATCACATTAATAAAATACATCAGTTAGGATTAGGGGATAGTTTGTACAGTGTAAAATAAAAACATTATTTCTATATGTGTTGCATACATATAACACACAGTTACATGTGTTGCTCAAGTGATCTTTGTCTTGCCTGCGTGTTCACACACCTTCCACTCCCACATTTGCATTCCATTTCCACATAATCTGTTGAGAAATCAACAAAGAAAAAGAACAAAAAATACGTTAAAATTACAATTCTGAAGAAAGTAATTAATTCGTCACTGCTGCAATACACTGGTATTTTCTTTTGAAACATGTATGTTGCGATTACTGTTTTTTTAAAAGATTAAAAGACATATACAGAAAATCAGTATATGAAACAGATGTTTCAAAAGAAAATACTGGAGTACAGCAAAAAAAAAGTTTTTTAATTTTGTAAGATTTGTTTTTCTTTTGCAGTTTTTTTTAGACAAAATCAAGTGGTAATGTGGTTATTTTGAAAATATTATATCTGGACTTCCTTTAAATAATTTTTTGATTTTCATATTATAAAGAGCAGTTGAATAAAGGTCAAATTTATTAAAAATTATGAAAATAGAAGCAAATGAAATGTATTTTTTTTCCTCTCTCTGAAAAATAAGCTTCTTTCTTTGAATTGAATCTTATTTTTTTTAAATTCTGTGTTTTTTGGCTTATATGCATTGTTTTTATACTCCTTTTTTGTTGTTGCTATAATTGAATCCCTGTAATATTTTGTCATGCATTATCAGACTCTCTTGGACCTCCACCTGTGATAGAGTTGTACATGTGAAAATTAATTTCAGCTGATGACCCCTAATTGCTAATTTTCCTACAAAAGGGTGAATGTTTGTTGCAGAGTGAGCACTGAAGATAGCAATGTGCTGAAATGTTTGCTCCTGTTCATTTGTTTTTAATTCACTTTGCACTTTTTGCACTATGCAATCCAGAAAATAAGAAAAATGTTTTGATAGACTTCTGTAGTGTGTGTTGAATTCAGTGTGCGGCCAGCCACCTTTGGAATTTAATCTATGAACACAACCTACACCAAACAGGTGTTTTATTTGGATTAATAAGTATATTTTGTATAAACTGAAATTTCTTGAGAATTGCTTTTGTAGCGATATATTTTGATGAGTGATATGTTATGTTGACCTGCTCTGTATTTATCACGTAATATAATATTCCAGTCACTCCTAAAGATTATGCTGTAGTTATAAATGCTGTCCTGTCTGGGTTAAAATGCTTCTTAAAAATATCTACATGTCCTCAGCTTTCTCTACATTCACTGTATATTATAATGCACCCTTTAAATAACAAAACAAAATAAATACTGTGCCATTGACTGTAGACCAGGTTTCATTTTCAGTTGGTCAATGGCGCAGTCTATATCAGTTCCTCAAAATAGCAGCGTACCAACAATGCGCCTGAACACACCTCGTTTTCAGACCAGCACACCCGCGTCGGGCTGAAACTAGCACAAAACACACATGTCTGGCGCCGGGTGTGTGATAGTAATAATCCTAATATATTGGATTATTCTATTATTGGTATTTTAGAACGACTGTGATTGTCTGATGTGGAATTAATTGTGGAAATAAATATTTCATTAAATATTTATAAATATTTAATTCATAAATATTCAATTAAAAAAACAAATTTTGCTTAAACTCATTTAAAAATATTACTATTGCAATTACTTTCTTCTAAACAGATTTCATTGTGAAATTAATATATTGTGTACATTTTGTGGTTTACATGTTGAAAATTATTTTGTTTTTGATTTGATTTGTTTTTTTTTATTAAGGATTACATCATGCCCAGCTTTCAACTGTTGAAAAATACTTTATTTGTTCTTTCCCCATGACATGTCTAATTGAATATTATATAGAATATCTTATGGAATATTATTGAATTAATCTGTTACTTCTATACATGTAGGATACAAAAAAAAAAGGAAAGTATGGGAAATAAGTTAACATTAGATTCTATAACTAACTATTTATGGTTAATTAGTTAAAGTGTAAAAAATATTATCTTACTTTACATAAGAGCTTTTTTAACAATAATTCTTAAATCATTGTAACTGTAATTAACAAAATAATTATTGTTTAATCATTTACAAACTTTGTTTAATAATTTGAAGAACTCACTATTTGTATATAATCTATTAACATATAGACTACAGTATATATATGTGTGGTGTGTGTGTGCGCGCGCGCGTGCGTGTATATATATATATATATATATATATATAATGAATTAACAATAAACTACTAGTTAGTATATCATTATTTTGTAAGTATTTATAAAAAGTGTTCAGCCTGGTCTCATCGTTAATACGTAGGTATTATAACGTAATTTTCAAAGATAGAAAACGTACTTTTTTGTACGTTTGGATAGATGCTGAATGTATAATATGGACGTATCTGCAACGTTTAAACGTAACGTTATTACGATTTTACCGCTAAAAAACGTAAACTATTTACGAATATTTCATATCATAAAGATATCTGTATAATTTCCCTTTTTCCATTTTATAGATTATAATGTAAGTTCCCTTAAAGGTGCTCTAAGTCATGTCACGCGTTTTTTAGGCCAAAACATTTTTTGTCACATACCGCAAACATCTCCTCACTATCTGCTAGCTGCCTGTCCCCTGAACACACTGTAAAAAAACGCGGTCTCTGTAGACACCACAGGCTCCACAAACTGCAACAAAAACAAACTGAGCAACAAACAGAGCGACCCGCAGCACGAAACACAACAAACTGTTCCAGCCAATAACCGACAAGAATGATGTGATGTGGGGGGGTTCGGGGGTTAGTGCGCGGATGAGGAGGAGGGAGGGTCTAGCTAGCCTCCGATTTGTTTGACAATAATTCGAATGTCAACAAGAAGAAACGTCTCCCGGGATCGCTTAGACAACCTTTAACCCTACTCCCACACCTAAACATACCAATTGTATAGACAATATTAAAAGGATAAAACGCAATGGACAGATATGTGTAGGGAAATGGCAGTTTTATTAACAATATAGCATTAAAAGATAGTTTGAGCCACTAATCCTACCCCTAAACCTAACAATTTCTTAAAACTACATAGGCTACAATTAACTTACAATTATAAAGAAAAACACCAGACAGACACATAATCACAATCATTTATTTATTGAGAAAATGTCAAAACCGCTACCAAAAGTCGTTCACATGACGATGTGTCGCAGTCCTCTCTGGCAGTATATAATAGTTTTGTATGAAGTAACGATACAGAGCAGAATTTAAATTATTAATCCATGAAAATGTTAATCCGGTTTCGGTTCGCTGCTCGCTCTGTGAAGGCGCGCGCGCGCTTCTCCATTTCAAATGCGAGAGTCGTAAAACATGTCGTAACGCAGTTCGGGCGCAATTTTTGAATTTGAATTCACCACGAGCGCGGGATTTGCCGTTTACGGTCTCTGCTGAGAAATGGAGATGAAGATCACTGGATAAAGGGCTGAATCTGGATCTGTTTCTTGCAAACAACGTATGGATTTCTAAATATTTGGATTACATCAAGCTAATAAAATTGATGTCTTTTGTGAATTTATGTTGTGTTTTAGTGTAGCCTATTATGGGTCTATAGGAGAAAACGCCTTTTGTGTCTCACGGTAAATACGATTAAACGATTAAATAAGGTATTTTTAAGGTTTTAAAGTGTATTCTTGTTTAACACCATGTAGTAGGCTAATCCTCCGAAACGAGTTTGCAGCAGAAGGCACGAACAGAGCGAAATGTTATTATTTAAGAGTAGCCTAACGTTAAACTGTATTAATAAATGCGACTGAAAATTTAATTGATAATGCCACGATTTTAATATGCATAAGTTGAAATAGGAATAGCCTACGTACAAATTTTATACATAAATAAATTACGTTTTTGTGCTGTCAATACGTAAATTCTATACGTTTTAGTGCTGTAAATACGTCAGTATTATACGTTTCTGTGTGTAGCCTATAAAACGTAAATAAATGTACTTATGGTAGAACTACGCTTTACGTAAAAATACATTCTATTATTCTAGTATTCTCATGAGATCACGTTGAAGTGTTACCTATTCCATAGACAAAATGACTGGTTATACTATACAAACTGTATTTTTATACCATACCCGTAAACTTACCCATCACAGGAAACCTGCATTTTTGCATAAAAAAAAATCACTTAGTATGATTTATAAGCTGTTTTCCTAATGGACCAAAAGAAAAGTCCCCACGAGGTTAAAAATGCCTTGTATTATTATCCTAGTAGGGACATTTGGTCCTCACAATGTAGGGATTACCAGGTACACACACACACACATTTACAATCGTTGAATGCATTCTATTTTGACATAATCTGTCAAGTGCATAATAATTAACTAAAGAAACAAGATAAGATTTTGACGGAAAAAAACTAATTGAAACAAGCGATTCATTCATCATGAATTTGTGTGGGATAGGATTTTACTTTCATGTGACACCATTCATGTCTTAATCTTTTCCATTTCAAGAGAAAGTCAATGTCAAAACGAATATGATACAGTCTAAATTCTGACTGGAAATCTCACAAACACAATTTATAGTATTTTTGACTGAAAAGGGAGATTTGAGGTCGGTCTGTAATTAACTAATTTTCTAGGGTAAAGTTGTGTTGTTTTTAATGAGAGGCTTAACAGTTAGCTTGAAAGTTTTTGGGACATATCCTAATGACAATGATGAATTAATAATATTAAGGAGTGAATTTATGACTTCAGGAAGCATCTCTTTCAGTAGCTTAGTCGGTATATAGGCTCTAACAAACATGTTGATTTTGATGATTTAACAAACTTTGACAATTCTTCCTCTCCTATAGAAAAGAATGAAAAGAATGAAGAATGAAATGTTCCTCGGGGTCTATTGCACAATGTCTGAAGCAACTGTAGATGGTTGCAAGGTTATCATTTTCTCTGATATTATACATTTTGCAAGTAAAAAAATAAATCATAAAGGCTTATTTAAGACATTACCAAATATTTGCATATTTTGAAAATATTTCATCTGGACAGGATTTTTTCTTTAAAGTAACTGAGTTCTAAAAAAAAATCCCAAAGTGTAAAATAACTATAAAACTTATGATTTTGTGGAATCAAATTGTGGCTGTGTGTATTTCCCCTTTCTGACTAATCTTTACTGAAGCAACTTGCGCAAATGACATTCAATAAATAATAATAATTCAATAATAATTTTTTTTTTTAAAAACCTGTGGAAGAGCTTCATATTTCCAATTTGATTACTTGTATGTAACTGTTACTGTAACAAGTGTCCCACCTCAAAAGTTTAAAACCAAATCAACTTAATTCTAATTCAAAACTCGGTTTCAGATGATTCACAAAGTCACCAACTGCCATCAATTAAAGTGAATCTGAAAATTATTGCAAAATATGAAATACACACTCCCACCGGCACAAACTCTCCGCCCAAAGTCTCAAATGAAAGGGATAAACTGCCTATATAAAGACAGAGGCTGTCTGACTAAAACCACCAGAGATCAACAGGACAGGCACACAGGAACACCTGATACTCAACACAGGTATGGCATATGATCCAATCATCTACATACATAATCTAAATCACTAAACACTTTTAGCAACTGTATTTAATTATGTAGATAATAAAATAGAAACATTTTTGACCAGTATTTTTAACATCATGACGAGTGATTGACATTCAGCACTTCATGAATAAAAAGCAACTTGAAGTTTAAAACCTGAACTCTTGTTATATCGTCCTAAACTTTATAACATATCACCTACTTGTGTTCTTTTCTGTATTTCTTAAAACACATCCTAAATGTATGAGCCATTAAAAAATGTTAGCCAATTAAAAGCATTAGATCAATGTTCATTTAGTTTTAAAATGGTTAGTATTATTATTATTTTTGATTCCAATAGACTTTGCTTTGAAAAGACTCAAGAAATGTCTGGAAAAAACTGGATTCTCCTTGTCGCCGGCTCAAAGGACTGGGAAAATTACAAACACCAGGTTTGTGTTTTTTTTTTTTTTTTTTTTTTTTCATTATTTTTGAGACATATTGCTTATAAATTCCCCAAGGTGTGATGTGCCTCAGTTTATAAATGATGACAGTAACTGAAATCATCTTTATCATTTGCGTTTCAGGCCAGTGTGTGCCTTCATTATCAGATACTTAAGAGACATGGAATTCCTGATGAGCAGATTGTGGTGATGATGTATGATGACATCGCTTACAATGGAAAGTGAGTAATTTGCAGAAGCTTTTGAGTATCATGTGTTTAGTTGATCTCAATCTTCTGTGCTAAACATACTGCTAATTAGTAGTGCGGGAACAACAGTGTAACAGAGCTGCATTTCTGGGGTTTGTTAAAAGCAAAACAGGGTTGTCACAAAGGGACGACTGGAATACATTACATTATTTTCTGCATTCGCCACAATAGCCAAAGGGGGAAAAATATTTGTAAAAAATGCATGATAACATGATGACTTTCCAAAAGAGGAATAAAATAGAGAGATTGATTACAGAAGACAAGAAAGAAAGATGTCAAATTGACCGTCATTTCCTCAGACATGCATTACAAACACCCTCATAACAGCATTTACTAGCAAACTCTGCAAGATTGAATAATTCTAGAAACACATCATCACATAAAAGTGTGGATAAGATTGTTGGAGCTGACCGCATTTAACACTTTCCTTTTCTTCACTGCCTGCAGCAACCCAAGTAATGGAAACATTCTCAGTGTAGTTGATCATTTAAACGTGTACCCAGGAGTTCTGAAAGACTACACTAGAGAGGTAATATTTGTTTTGTTTTGATGTTTTTATTCTATATCTATGCACAATTACATCTTTCAACAATAATGATTAATTATGACAATTATGATCTTATAGAATGTGACCCCAGAGAACTTCCTGGCTGCTCTTCAAGGGGAAAACACTACAGACAGTA